>NC_057796.1:45849366-45870249 GCF_018294505.1 Triticum aestivum
TTTTTTTTCGCGAGAGTCACGGTTTTGCTTCCGCGAGAGGCACAGTTGTGCTTTCGCGAGAGTCACGGCCGTGCCTCTCAGAAAGGGAAAAATACACGTTTTCTGTTTTTTTTTTCTTTCGCGAGAGTCACGGTTTTGTTTTCGCAAGAGGCACGGTTGTGCTTTCGCGAGAGTCACGGCCGTGCCTCTCGGAAACGAAAAGAAACATGTTTTCTGTTTTTTTCTTTCACGAGAGTCACGGTTTTGCTTCCACGAGAGGCATGGTTGTGATTTCGCGAGAGGCGCGGGCGTGCCTCTTTCGGAAAGGAAAAAAAAGCGTGCTCCCGGTTCGGTTTATTCGTCCGGTTTTTTCATGAAAAAAGAAATTCGTCAAAACCTATCAACATGAGATCTAGTTTTTAAGATCTTGACGCGGGGAATCCAATGGTGAAAACGGTTTGAGATTTGGACGCACGGTTTAAAAAATAAAACGTTTTGAATAAACGGATCTACGAAAAAAGGGAAAACTCCCAAGTTGCGACAAGTAGCGTGCTGCATGTGCGCCACTTGTCGCGACCTGGGAAAGTGAAGTGTTCTTTGTAACGAATACTTCTTAATTAGTGATTTCGTGTTATAGGTCATTTTGCAAACTGGCGTCTAAAGCGCACACCCACTTCTGCAAGGTGGGCCAGCCCAGTTTGTGTTTTTCTTTTATCTGTTTATAACAGTACAAACAAAATAGTGTGTAAGCGACAGATCGAACTCGAGACCTGTAAGTTCACAGCGCGCCACGCTAATCACTAGGGACATCGCACACTTGTGCATAGTAACTTCTTTTATTCTTTTATTCTTTCTCCAGTTTGCATTTTTCCATTTTTCTTTTTTGTTATCTATTTACTTTTTTTTTATTAATGTGTGATTTTTAGTCGATGAACTTTTTCTTCAAAATCTATGAACTTTTTCCAAGTTGATAAACTTCTTTTCCTATTTTTCTAACTCTTTCAAACATTTGAATGAAATTTTTCAAAATTTGTGAACTTTTTTCAGAATCGAGGAACCTTTTTCAAATCCGAAGATTTTTTAAAGAAAATCGATGAACTTTTTTTATTTTGATGATTTTTTTAAAAATCGATGAATTTTTTCAAACAAAATCAAATTTTTATAAAAAAATATGAAATTTTTAAAAATTCGTAAACTTTGCTTAAATTCGTAAAAATAAAATGAAATTTCATGAACTTTTCAAATTTGTGAACTTTTTTCAAATGAATGAACTTTTTCTCAAATTAGAGAACTTTTTTCAATTTTCATGAACTTTTTTGAGTATGTGGACCTTTTCTTTTTGAAACAAATTCGCGAACTTTCTTTTATTGTTCGTGACCTTTTTTTAAATCTGTGAACATGCAAATTTTGGAACAGCGCGGTTATAATTGTTCTTAACTATTTTGCGGTACTATGGATCACTATTACCACATAGTTCTGGTGGTTAGACAAGCACGCGCGGGAATTCAACGGTGCGAGTTCGAATCCTCGCCGCAGCCAAACTTTTTAGGTGGGTTTTCGCTGGCGTTGTACGTTTGTGGGCGGGCCCACCAGGGCGTTGCAGTGAGTGCCAGTTTGGTTTGGCGGTGTTGAAAGCTCGGAATAGGAGGTCCCGTGAGGGAGTTCACGGAAGGGCCACCGGTTCACTGATTTCCCAGACGAATTCGTGCAATGGAGAAATGGTCTTGCGAAAGGGAAACACATTCTCTTTTTTTCCTTCATCGTCTTAGAAAGGGGAAAAAGAAATCGAGGTTGCTGCCCCAAATCTGAGTTCCCTATTCGTGTATGACCAATTATTGCAAGGGGAGATGATCTACCAAATTGGGTTGCTTGTGCATCGATGACCAAAGCTTGGAGGAGATGCTACTGGTGGCCTGGTTTTGCCGATGCCAGGAAAAGTGTTCCATGGCAAGACAAGCGTTCCAGCCGCGGATCAGGTGTCGCCCATTAGTTAGGAGTCATCTCGACGTCACTTATTTTGAAAGTCCATTGGTTCGAAGACAGAGAGAATTGTTGTTGGGTTCAGAGCCCATCTTCTCGGTGTTGTTCCTTTCGTCTTAGAGCATCTCCAGCTGTTGGAGCCCCCAAGAATACCACCGAACCAAAAAAGCTGGTGCCAAATGCTTTATCCGGCGAAATAGAAGTGCATGGGGAGGGCATATTCCTAGCTACACCCCATCCCAACCAAAAGTTTGTGAGGGAAATGATTAAGTGGGCCAAGAAAAAGAACATGTGGAGAGACACAATTCGCCGAAACTTCCGCCGGGGCCCCCAAGAGCCCCCCAACGCGCTGGGTTTCGCCTGGGTTTGCCAGCGCTATTTTGAAGTCCTGGGGGCGTGGCTGGGCCATTTTTGGGCAAAAAGCGCCGTACGAGCCTAAAAAGGTGTCCTAGGGGGGACAAGTGGAGATGCTCTTAGGCTAGGGACGTGCGACAGGTATTAATCCCTTTGTACTCTCACATTCTCATCTTGCTTGGCATCATGTAGCTCATCAGGTTCATTTACTTATTTTGTTTGTAAAAGTAAATTTAGAGATTTGGAGATAATTTAAAATTTAGTTTTTCTTAAAGCATTTGTGTTTTCATTCAACCACTGGTTATGCAAATGTAATTTCAAGTTATGAGATAACCTGGCACATACTGTTGTTGTTAATGTATGGATTCAGTTTCTATTCTGCCATTGACCCACCTTGCACTTTTAGGAAATTGAACTAACATTGTTTTCGAGTTGACATTACAATGATTTTTAATTGTTTTCTCTTCAGCACTTCCTTAGCAATTAAAGCCTGCCCAAACTAAGCACTAAGGTCCTCGCTAATCGCCTACAGAAGAGGATTCCTGAAATGGTCCATCCCCTGCAATCCAGATTCCTGGCCGGCAGATGTATTGTCGAGAACTTTGCTTTAGCAGCTGAACTTGTCCAGTTTGCACATAAAAGGAAACTGCCCATGATTGTTCTTAAGTTGGATTTCAGGAAAGCATTTGGCAGTGTAAGTTTGGAGGGTTTGTTTGCCATTTTGACAGCCAGAGGTTTTGGACAGAGGTGGATCAGGTGGATCAAAAAGTTTTTGCACAGTAGCTCCTCAAGGGTTTTAGTCAATGGTTCGTTGGGAGACCCAATCCGATCAAAGAGTGGATTACGTTAGGGGGATTCTTTATCACCATATTTGTTTATTTTGGTGGCTGATCTTCTGCAAAGGTTGTGTTGTGCTGAATATGAGCAGGGAAACCTCACCCACCCTCTGAACGTTGATTCTTTCCTCCCAGTGCTGCAATACACCGATGATACACGGCTGCTCATTAAGGGTGACATAGAACAGGCCAGGGTCATCAAGAGGGTTCTGCGTACCTTCTCGGACTTTACAAGGCTGCAGATCAATTTCCACAAAAGCACATTCGTCCCAGTCTGCATGGATAGAGCAGTTTGCCAGGAAATTGCTGAGCTCCTTGGTTGCACTATTTCAGACTTCCCTTGCACATACCTGGGCTTGCCTCTCTACCCATAAAGTTTCTCACTCCATGCTCGCTCCAGTCATTCATCGCGTGGACAAGAGACTCTCTAGTTGGATAGTCACGCTACTCTCCTGGGGAGGCAAGCTCACACTCAGTCTTAGCTGCAATCCCCAATTATTTCATGTCTTGTTTCATTTGGCCTAAGGAAACACTGAGCCATTATCCTGTTATACTCAAAGAAGTCTGGCGGCACATAAACACACAAGCGCGTACCCTCGCGTCGCCCCGCGCGGGCGACTCGAGGGCGAACAGGAGCGCGCCGCCGGGCCACAAACATCTTCGACCCCTCGTCGCCGCTGGAGGCTGGCGCCGGCCAAGTCCGAGCCACAGCCAAGGACGGCGGCTGCGGGGCCGTTTTGCCCTGGGAGAGGGTACGATCTGGGCTTTGGCCCGCGGTGGTCTTCCCCGACGCAGCGGCACCTTCAGCAGCGAGGCGGCGGCTCGTCAACATACCTCCGCCCTACGGTGGCTACCGGCCGGCCATGGGGCTCCGAGGCGACGTCCGGCGAGCCTGGCCCCTGTAGGATCCAGATTTGGCATCTGTGGGCCTGTAGGGCCGAAGGGCCTGGGCGGGCCTCGTCCGTCGTTGGTGCTGGCGGCTGGGGTTGCGGCGAGAGGCTAGTCTAGGAAGCTTGGTCGGCGGCGACGGCGTTCGTTATGCGGCCGGCGGCGGCTCGTGCACGAGAGATGGAGGTCTTCGATTAGATCTGGGTGAAAACTTGCTATTGGCTATTGCCAATGGCCGACGATGGCGACGCTGAATACGTCGTTCCCTTCATGAAGGCATCGCCGAGGAGAAGTTCAAGGCCACTCTCTACTACCTCCGGGGGAAACCCTAGATCGGTAGATCAGATGACGGCGGCTCTTTGGTGCCGTTTCCCCTTGGGGGCGTCATTCTTGGAGGTGCACACGGGCTCGAGGGACCAGAGGACGGCGTCTTTGGTGGAGCGGTGCTTCATCTTACACATCGATGGTGGCGGATCTCGGCAGCGTGGTGCTGTGGAGACTCGGCGTCTGATGCGCGGAGATGGACTCGCGCAGAAGGAGAAAGCTGTCTGGCGTCATGGTGGCGTTGATGGCAGAGAGGCCTGGCAAGGTCGGTGCTTCAGTTCTGGTCTGAGGATGGACCGAGGGATGATGGAGGTGACGGCCCTTGCAGCGTGCGGTGCTCACTGGGAGTGTGCCAAACCGGTGTGGGACCCAATCCAGGTAGTGGCTTGGATGGGACACCCGGTTTTAGATGTTAGACTTTGGTGCGATGTCTGTTTGGTATTAGGCCCGAACATTCGGCACGCCTTCATCAAGGGGATATGAGTAGCAACGGTGTTGCTAAGATGGTGCTTCAGGCTTATTGATGTATCACCTTGTATGGTCTTTGTGAATAATTAATAATATGGCTGCATGCATCATCCAGATGCAGAGGCCGGGGGTACATCCTCCTTTTCTAAAAATAAAAAAAACACTGGATCAGCTAGAAAGGATTTTGAGAGGTTTTCTATGGCATGCCTCTCACTCGGCTAAGGGAGGATACTGCTTGGTAGCTTGGGATACTTTTTAGAAGAGAAGGATGACCCCCGGCCTCTGCAACTAGGCGATGCATATGGCCACTTTATTAATTATTCTCATAAGACCTTACAAAGCCATACAACAGCAAGACTAAAGCCACCGTCTAAGCAACAACTGTCGGTACACCTATCCAATTGATGAAGGGGCGCAGATAGTCTGGGCCTAATACCAAACAAACATCACAGCCAAACCTAAACATCTAAGACCTGAGGTCCCAACCAGGACGCCTGCCGGGTATGGGGCACCTACCAGTCCGGCGCACTCCTCAACCAGGACGCCTGCCGGGTATGAGAGCTGTATTGTTGCATGTACCGTGCCAGGTCTCTCTGCCATCGACGCCACCACGACGCCCGACAGCGTCGTCCTCCTGCGTGAGTCCATCCTCCCACAGCGAACTCCGAATCTGCACTGCGCCACATCGTCAAGATCCGTCACCATCAGTGTGTAGGATGAATCACCGCTCCACCAAAGAATCCGTCCTCTGGTCCCTCGATTACGTGTGTACCTTCAAAAATGATGCCCCCAAGGGAGGAACGACACCAGAGCGCCGCCGTCATCCGATCATCCGATCTAGGGTTTCCCCCGGAGGTAGCAGAGAGTGGCCTTGAACTTCTCCACGGCGATGCCTTCAAGAAGGGAACGACGCAGATAGCGCCGCCACCGCCGGCCTTAGCAGACGCTGAAGGCAAGTTTTCACCCAGATCAGTTCGAAGGGATCCAACTCTCGTGCACGGGCCGCTGTCACCACCAGCACCACCAGGCAGAACCCTGGAGCACCAGCAGATCAGCAAGCCGCCTGCACCACCGCATCCAGATCGCCGGCCACGCCGGGCCGCCGCCATCCCCTGCGCCGTCAGGGTCAGAGACGGAGCCGCCGACCGCGCACAGGGACCACCGCCGCCTGCACACGCCGGAGCGCCGCCGAGAGCCCAGCGCCCGCCACCGCTTGCCGAGGGCCGCCGCCGCGCACCCTGAGCGGACTCCCACGCACACCAGGGGAAACCGCGAGCGTGAGCCTTGCCGTCACCGCTAAGCCCGCGCCGGCGCGCCCCGCCTCCAGCGCGCCGCCAACAACCGCCGCGATCCGCCCGCGCCAGATCCAGCGAGTTGTGGGAGAAGAGATCCCACCGCCGCCGACGCCGACCTGGCTTTGCCCGGCGGCGGCGAGGAGGAGAGGTCGGGGGAGGGACGAGGACGCGGCGGCGCTAGGGTTCCTCCCGGTCACCGCGCAGGGGCGACACGGGAGGAGTCGGGAGTTGCAAAGATAAAAACAAAAGAATCGATCCGATGCAGTCTTAAATTGGGGGAGAATTTCATTTCCTGGCCTCTGCACCAACTAGGGATGCATATGACCATTTTAATATGAGTACCAAGATAATCATGGTCCTCAGAATTTTTTAAATGAGTATCAAGATATTTTTTAATGAGTGGTTCCACCACACACCAAGCTTGATCCTTAATAAATGGGGGAAAACCCCTGTGCATCACCTGTCAATTCTAGGAATTGAACTCGGGTCGTTAGGCTGCACAACCGCATGCCTAACCACTGAGCCAAGGCTCTCTTTGCCTAAATAAAAGCATAGGAGGTCTGGGAATAAGGGATCTTCACACACATAATATTGCCATGCTTTGCAAATTCATGACAAAGGTCCTTCAGGACAGTGACGTCCCTTGCTATCAATGGTTTGCTTCTCAGGGGAGTATTGCAAAACATCCATCCCATTGAAAGTCTCAAACAGTGACACATCCATATGGAGATGTCTGAAGGCCGTCATTCCGCTCGTACTACAGAGCACGAAGTGCAAAGTGGGTGCAGATTCCAAAGTTTCTTTTTGGCACGACAACTGGACTGGTCATGGGCAACTACTCCACTCCTACCCCACGCTGTTCTCCTTTGCAAAACATAAATTCTGCATTGTTGCTACTCAGCACACCTCCGAGGGTTGGCGGGTAGAGTTACTTCCAAACCATTCTGTCACGGCAAACATGGAACTACAGAGACTGCTAGCGCAGCTACGGAATTTTCAGTTGAGCCATAATGGCCAGGAGGCCCAGGACCGAAGGGCAAGTTCTATCTCTGGAAAGGAAGCAAGTACATCATATTTCTACAACCTATTAACTTTCCGAGGCGAGCTGTGGCCACTGCATGATTTCGTTTGGGACCCCATCATCCCATTAAAACATAGTGTTTCTATGGCTTGCTTTCACAGGTCAGCTCAATATGTGCGTGTTTGATTGCCCGCATAAGGTCCAATCAGGCCCGCGCGTGAAGAATCCGGCCGGTTTGATAGCCTGCATATACTATTGGGCCTGCATCGCACATTTCTTAAAGCACCTCTGGGCCTGACTCGCTGGAACCCAGGAATCGGCAGTTTCTCTAGAGCCAGGCGGAGCGGAAGCGCACAGGAGGCACGGGAGGGATGCGAGCTTTTTAAGTGGTGTCTTCTTCAACCTCCGGTAAGCTCCTCTCTAATCTCCTTTCTTCCATGTCCCTCTAATCTACACAACGATGCTTCGATTCGAGGTAAGCTCTACACGAAAAGATGCACATCGATGCTACAGTTCCATTCAGGCGACCGGTTTGTAGTTTCGTCGACCGTACATGCTCAATCTCTTGTTCCCGTTTGGAGCTGTTTTGGATGAATTTTGTCAGATTCGTCGCACACGATCGATTGTTTAAAAATTCCTTTGACCAGCAGCCTAATCTCGCCGTTCTACACAACATTCGTGTTGCAAGTTTTCTGTTTCAACGATCGTAGACAAGAAGTTTCCTGTTAAGCCGCCATGGTGCGCACACTGACGGGGTTCTTCTCCTCTGTTCTCTGCCACCGACGGGGTCGATCATCTTGGCCTCCTCTCGGCCTCCTCTCTCTCGTCTCACTACATTGGAGTCGTTTCCGGCGTCGATCATCTCGGCCTCCTCTCTCGTCCTACTGCACAGACGATACCATGGCGCGAGCACTGCATTCTCCTTCTCTGCCCACTGTCTTTACGCGAGCACCGCAACTAGTTCGTCGACGGTGTCGCTCGCCGTGCCGCCGACGGGGTCGCTCTTCCACGACTCCATGCTCGTCGTGTCGGACACGGCGCCACGACCACTATCCACCGCAGTCGCCATGGTCCGGCGCACACTGCATTTCTTCTCCCACTTCCTCTGCTATCTCTTAACCATGTGTGCTAAGTGCAAGTGCTAACTCTTAATCATACCCCATGCGGGCAACCAAACAACGTGTAGTTGCATGCGCCGAGACAATGCAGGCAACCAAACAACGTGCCAAAATTGATCTCCTAATGCAGACAGTCCATATACAGGCAACCAAACAACTCGCAGATGTCGCATATGAGACTGTTTTTCTATAGCCAGGCCGGATTGAGATATGTATGCAATGCAACTACTATTCACTACGGCAACCAAACACGCCCTACAAGAAACAACATGGTGAGGAAAGGTTGGTCCGCTGTTCTGCGGCATGATGGATGCCATCTGTGTCCAGCTTCTGAATCTATATCACACATCATCCTACACTGCCGGACTGCAACTGCCATTTGGGGCAAGCTTGGTTTGGCCGACACCGCAGGCGCACCTTCAAGCATATGCGAGTTCATGGGCGCACCCGCTACCAGGTTTGGAAGGCTCTGGCCAGTTATTTTCGCTGCTGCTGCGATGACTCTATGGAGCGCCACAAACACACGAATTTTCGACAAAAAGATTTGGCCGGACATGTTTACTGCTCATACAACGTCTCAGTTACTACTGCTCTGGTGCCATCGATCTAGGAAGCATGAAATTAAGCAGTTGTTGCGCCAGTGGGCTATTGCTCTCGCATACTTTGCCAGATGTAAAAGCACTAGTTCCTTTGCCGTTTTCTCTTCACCACTCCCCGGTTTGGTAGTGGCCGGCTGCACACTCCGTGCAGTTTCTGCATTACCTTTCATGTAATTGACTTTTGTCCCCCGGGCTTTTTGCCTGTTTTGAAATATATAAGGTAGAACATAATCTACCTTCAATTTCAAAAAAAAAAAAAAAAGGCGAGGGCGACGCTCGAGGCCGCCATGGTGCACGGCCGGTCATCGCAGCGGAGCTTTGATAAGTTCGTCGACAAGCTAACGTGTCGTTGCGGCGGATGTTAACCTAAGCCGACCAATCGGCCAGAAGCGTCGCACGCCCGGTGTCGGGGAAGTGGCTGCTAGTGCAGTTTATAAATTATAGTGTATGTATAAGCGTCGTGTACTCTGTCGTGTATAGTGCACAAGTGTGTGCACGTTTTTTTAATGTGTGTGCACGGTCATTGACTCAGCGCGGTGCGGTGCGATCAATGTGTACTCACGAGTATAGATCGTAAATGAATGTGGAATGTAATTCTATTTTTGAAATAATGTGTTATGAAATTCCCATCTATGTGAATCTCCATGACATCAAAGTAGTGGCCGATCTAGAATTACTCTACAGAGGGTGCCACTTATTATTTTTAGGCACAGCTCAGAATTTAAATGTAATGCAAACATCACAAATTCAAATATTGCAACAATTATGAAAATGTCACAAACATACATGTAGTTACCCTGGTACATGTTTCTTCTTTTCTGCAACTCAAAAGGGAGCTTTATTAATTAGGTATTAGTTATACAATCGCTTGCCAGCAAGCTACTCAGAGTATTTCGAGGGTCGTGCAACCACAAACCAATGTCGAGCTCCACTCTCGGCATACAAGTTAAATGATTTGCAGTCCTATTATGTAAACGTCCAACGTGATGACAATCAAGCTCCCTCTCCTTCATCAACTCCTTTGTCTCATTCACAAGATGGACCAAGTATGATCTATCAGCACCTGAACACTTTAGCATCTCCACAATTGCTGCACAGTCAGACTGAATGACCAGAGGTAGTGATGTGTACTCCAACGCCCAAGCATCAGCGCAGTGCGGAATAAACCGGCATGCCGAGACAATATGCTGCCCTTTGCTATCTCTCACAACCACGCAACCCCCCGCATTATGATCATCTGCATTATAAGACCCGTCCAGAGAAAAGCCAAATTATCCCTCCGGAGGAGGAGGCCATGGCGTTGGCTCATGTACCCGAGCCTCTTGGTGCGGTGGAACGAGGAACATTTTTCGAAAACATGAAACAAAATTTTAAACCCAAAATATTATTTCAAAACACGAAAAAATTTAAAATTCCAAACTTTTTTTAAAAATCCTGATTTTTTTTAAAATGTAGACACTTCTCAATATTTTGGAAAAACACAAACATTTTTTAAAAGTTATGAATATTTTTTAAAAATGTGAACACCTTTTGAATTTGTTGAACTTCCGAACATTTTTTAATTTGTTTATCTCTTTTTGAAAATGTGACAATTTTTTTAAAAAACATTGTGAATAGGTTCTTTATATTCAAACCTTTTTCAAGAAAACGCATGCAAAAATTAAAATTTATGAACAGTTTATGGAAACACAAACAATTTGAATTTTTTAAAACATTTTTAACAAATAGGAAAAATATAAACAAATAGAAAAATGAAAGTGAAAAGTAAAAAACCAGAAACCTGTTAAAGAAAAACTACATAATAAATAAATCCGGTAAGGTTCCCAAAAGCTGGTCTAAGTAGTGCACTAGGCTACACTAAGACGGGCTGGCCTGCCAAATCACTTGCCTCACTTGCAGTATGCGTGGGGTCTGTTGGGGAACGTAGCAGAAATTCAAAATTTTCTATGCATCACCAAGATCAATATACTAGTACAAAACAGGGCTTTCGTCACAGGACAATATTCACATTAGTCCCGGTTCAGTCACGAACCGGGACTAATGTGAGCATTTGTCCCGGTTCGTGCGGCTAAGGCATTAGTCCCGGTTCACCTGGGCCCTTTAGTCCCGGTTGGTGCCACGAACCGGGACTAAAGGGTGCGATGCCCATTAGTACCGGTTGGTGGCACCAACCGGTACTAATGGGCTTTGAGGCATTAGTACCGGTTCATGGCACGAACCGGTACTAAAGGGCCCATTTTCAAACTCTACCCCCTGTGGACCGCCTTTTCAGTTTTAGAAAAAACAAAAGAAAATGATGGAAATGTCAAAAAAATAAAATAAAATAAGTTTCTCATGTGATATGTGGTCTAGTTGTTGGGAAAATTAACAAATATGAATTTCGACTTTCTTTGCAAAATCTCTCGGGAATTTCTTAAAATGGGCATAACTTTTGCATACGAACTCGGATGAAAAGGTTTTTTATATGAAAAATCATCTACTCGAAAAGTTACATCCGAATTTAACCGGGGGAACCCCGTTAAACATTTTCAAAATCCTCAAAAACCTAACAGAAAAAAGTTACGGGGCTTTTAAGATCTGGAGAGGCAAAAAAATTCAAAAAAATTCAAATTGTGGTCAAACTGTGGTCAAACAATGGTCAAACTAATTATTCTAGAATATTAGTGTTACTAAATAATTATTTCAGTTTTTTTGAATTTTGGTCAAATCTGGTCAAACTATGGTCAAACCATGGTCAAACAATGGTCAAACTATGGTCAAACTATGGTCAAACTATGAACCACGATGTCGGGGATTCAATCAATCCCGTATACAATTCCCTTTGTTAATCGGTATGTTACTTGCCCGAGATTCGATCGTTGGTATCCCAATACCTCGTTCAATCTCGTTACCGGCAAGTCACTTTACTCGTTCCGTAACGCATGGTCCCGTGGCTAACTCATTAGTCACATTGAGCTCATTATGATGATGCATTACCGAGTGGGCCCAGAGATACCTCTCCGTCATACGGAGTGACAAATCCCAGTCTCGATTCGTGCCAACCCAACAGACACTTTCGGAGATACCTGTAGTGTACCTTTATAGCCACCCAGTTATGTTGTGACGTTTGGTACACCCAAAGCATTCGTACGGTATCCGGGAGTTGCACAATCTCATGGTCTAAGGAAATGATACTTGACATTAGAAAAGCTCTTAGCAAACGAACTACACGATCTTGTGCTATGCTTAGGATTGGGTCTTGTCCATCACATCATTCTCCTAATGATGTGATCCCGTTATCAATGACATCCAATGTCCATGGTCAGAAAACCATAACCATCTATTGATCAACGAGCTAGTCAACTAGAGGCTCACTATGGACATGTTGTGGTCTATGTATTCACACATGTATTACGGTTTTCAGTTAATACAATTATAGCATGAACAATAGACAATTATCATGAACAAGGAAATATAATAATAACCATTTTATTATTGCCTCTAGGGCATATTTCCAACAGTCTCCCACTTGCACTAGAGTCAATAATCTAGTTCACATCACTATGTGATTGCAATGAATCCAACACCCATGGTGTTTTATCATATCTTGCTTGTG
The DNA here is from genome assembly GCF_018294505.1 of Triticum aestivum. Taxonomy (NCBI): domain Eukaryota; kingdom Viridiplantae; phylum Streptophyta; class Magnoliopsida; order Poales; family Poaceae; genus Triticum; species Triticum aestivum. Next base: position 45,861,824 of record NC_057796.1, read on the forward strand.
AGAGAGGTTTTAGTCAACGGGTCTGAACCTTTCAGATCCGTGTGTGCTTTACAAATCTCTATGTCATCTCCTAGATGCAGCTACCACGCGCTATTTGGAACTATTCCAAATACTGCTCTACTATACGAATCCGGTCTACTACTCAGAGTCATCCAGATTAGTGTCAAAGTTTGCATCGGCGTAACCCTTTACGACGAACTCTTTTACCACCTCCATAATCGAGAAAATTTCCTTAGTCCACTAGTTACTAAGGATAACCTTGACCGCTGTCCTATGATCCATTCCTGGATCACTCTTGTACCCGTTGACTGACTCATGGCAAGGCACACTTCAGGTGCGGTGCACATCATAGCATACTGTAGAGCCTACGTCTAAAGCATAGGGGACGGCCTTCGTCCTTTCTCTCTCTTCTGCCGTGGTCAGGTATTGAGTCTTACTCAATACTCACACCTTATAACACAGCCAAGAACTCCTTCTTTGCCGATCTATTTTGAACTCCTTCAAAATCTTGTCACGGTATGTATTCATTTGAAAGTACTATTAAGCGCTTTGATCTATCCTTATAGATCTTGATGCTCAATGTTCAAGTAGCTTAATACAGGTTTTCCATTGAAAAACACTTTTCAAACAACCCTATATGCTTTCCAAAAATTCTACATCATTTTCGATCAACAATATGTCAACAACATATACTCATCAGAAATTTTTTAGTGCTCCCACTAACTTCTTTGGAAATACAAGTTTCTAATAACTTTGTATAAACCCAAAATCTTTGATCATCTCATCAAAGCGCATATTCCAACTCCGAGATGCTTACTCCAGTCCTTAGAAGGATCGCTGGAGCTTTGCATACTTGTTAGCATCTTTCAGGATTGACAAAACCTTCTGGTTGTATCACATACAACCTTTCCTCAAGAAAATCGTCGAGGAAACAATGTTTTGACATCCTATCTGCAAGATTTCATAAATAATGCAGTAACTGCTAATATAATTCCAACAAACTCTTATCATCGCTACGAGTGAGAAAGTCTCATCGTAGTCAACTCCTTGAACTTGTCGAAAAACATCTTAACGACAATTCGAGCTTTCTTAATGGTGATACTTACCATCATTGTCCATTTTCCCTTTTAAAATCCATCTGTACCCAACAGCCTTACGACCATCAAGTAGTTCTGCCAAAGTCTATACTTTGTTTTCATACATGGATCCTCTCGGATTTTATGGCCTCGAGCCATTCGTTGGAATCCGGGCCCACCGTCGCTTCTCCATAGCTCATAGGTTCATCGTTGTCCAACAACATGACTTCCAAGACAGGATTACCGTACCACTATGAAGTTGTACGCATCCTTGTCGACCTACGAGGTTTGGTAGTGACTTGATCTGAAGTTTCATGATCACTATCATCAGCTTCCACTTTAATTGGTGTAGGCGCCACAGGAACAACTTCATGTGCCCTGCTGCACACTAGTTGAAGTGACGGTTCAATAACCTCATCAAGTCTCCACCATCCTCCCACTCAATTCTTTCGAGAGAAACTTTTCCTCGAGAAAGGACCTGATTCTAGAAACAATCCCTTTTGCTTCCAGATCTGAGACAGGAGGCATACCCAACTGTTTTTGGGTGTCCTATGAAGATGCATTTATCCGCTTTGGGTTCGAGCTTATTAGCCTGAAACTTTTTCACATAAGCATCGCAGCCCCAAACTCTTAAGAAATGACAGCTTAGGTTTCTCTAAACCATAGTTCATACGGTGTCGTCTCAACGGAATTGCGGGGTGCCCTATTTAAAGTGAATGCGGTTGTCTCTAATGCCTAACCCATAAACGATAGTGGTAATTCGATAAGAGACATCATGGTATGCACTATATCCAATAGGGTGCAGTTATGATGTTCGGACACACCATCACACTATGGTGTTCCAGGCGGTATTAGTCGTGAAACAATTTCCACAATGTCTTAATTGTGTGCCAAACTCGTAACTCAGATATTCATCTCTATGATCATATCATAGACATTTTATCCTCTTGTCACGACTATCTTCAACTTCACTCTGAAATGACTTGAACCTTTCAATAATTCAGACTTGTGTTTCATCAAGTAAATATACTTAGCATCTACTCAAATCATCTGTGAAGTAAGAACATAACGATATCCACTGCGTGCCTCAGCACTCATTAGACTGCACACATCAAAATGTATTACTTCCAACAAGTTGCTCTCTTGTTCCATCTCACTGAAAACGAGGCCTTTCAGTCATCTTGCCCATGTGGTATGATTTGCATGTCTCAAGTGATTCAAAATCAAGTGAGTCCAAATGATCCATCTGTATGGAGTTTCTTCATGCATGTATACCAATAGACATGGTTCGCATGTCTCAATCTTTTTAAAAACGAGTGAGTCCAAAGATCCATCAACATGGAGCTTCTTCATGCGTTTTATCCCAATATGACTCAAATAGCAGTGCCACAAGTATGTGGTACTATCATTACTACCTTATATCTTTTGGCATGAACATGTGTATCACTACGATCGAGATTCAATAAACCATTCATTTTAGGTGTAAGACCATTGAAGATATTATTCAAATAAAAAAGTAACCATTATTCTCCTTAAATGAATAACCGTATTGCGATAAACATAATCCAATCATGTCTATGCTCAACGCAAACACCAAATAACAATTATTTAGGTTTAACACCAATCTCGATGGTAGAGGGAGCATGCGATGCTTGATCACATCAACCTTGGAAACACTTCCAACAAATATCGTCATCTCATCTTTAGCTAGCCTCTGTTTATTCCGCAGCTTTTATTTCGAGTTACTAACACTTAGCAACCGAACCGGTATCTAATACCCTGGTGCTACTAGGAGTACTAGTAAAGTACACATTAATATAATGTATATCCAATATATTTCAGTCGACCTTGCCAGCCTTCTCATCTACGAAGTATCTAGGGCAGTTCTGCTTTAGTGACCGTTCCCCTCATTTCAGAAGCACTTAGTGTCGGGTTTGGGTTCAACCTTGGGTTTCTTCACTAGAGCTGCAACTGATTTGCCGTTTCATGAAGTATCCCTTCTTGCCCCTGCCCTTCTTGAAACTAGTGGTTTTACTAACCATCAACAATTGATGCTCTTACTTGATTTCTACTTTCGCGGTGTCAAACATCGCGAATAGCTCAAGGATCATCATATCTATCCCTGATATGTTATAGTTCATCACGAACCTCTAGTAGCTTGGTGGCAGTGACTTTGGAGAACCATCACTATCTCATCTGGAAGACAACTCCCACTCGATTCAAGCGATTGTAGTACTCAGACAATCTGAGCACATGCTCAACGATTGAGCTTTTCTCCTTTAGTTTGTAGGCTTCAGAAACTTGTCGGAGGTCTCACACCTCTTGACGTGGGCACGAGCCTGAAATCCTAATTTCAGCCCTTGAAACATCTCATATGTTCCGCGACGTTTCAAAACGTCTTCGGTGCCTCAATTCTATACCGTTTTGACATTACTCACTGAACTATCACGTAGTCATCAAAACGTGTATGTCAGATGTTCGCAACATCCACAAACGACGCTCGAGGTTCAGCACACCGAGCGGTGCATTAAGAACATAAGCCTTCTGTGCAGCAATGAGGACAATCCTCAGTTTACGGACCCATCCCGCATAATTGCTATTATCAACTTTCAACTAAATTTTCTCTAGGAACATATCTTAGTAGAACTAAAGCGTAAGCTACGACATAATTTGCAAAGACCTTTTGACTATGTTCATGATAATTAAGTTCATCTAATCAAATTATTTAATGAACTCCCACTCAGATAGACATCCCTCTAGTCATCTAAGTGATACATGATCCGAGTCAACTAGGCCGTGTCCGATCATCACGTGAGACGGACTAGTCATCATCGGTGAACATCTCCATGTTGATCGTATCTACTATAGGACTCATGTTCGACATTTCGGTCTCTTGTGTTCCGAGGCCATGTCTGTACATGCTAGGCTCGTCAAGTCAACCTAAGTGTTTCGCATGTGTAAATCTGGCTTCCACCCGTTGTATGCGAACGTTAGAATCTATCACACCCGATCATCACGTGGTGCTTCAAAACAACGAACCTTCGCAACGGTGCACAGTTAGGGGGAACACATCTCTTGAAATTTTAGTGAGGGATCATCTTATTTATGCTACCGTCGTTCTAAGCAAATAAGATGTAAACATGACAAACATCACATGCAAATCATAAAGTGACATGATACGGCCAATATCATCTTGCGCCTTTTGATCTCCATCTTCGAGGCGCGGCATGATCACCATCGTCACCGGCATGACACCATGATCTCCATCATCATGATCTCCATCATCGTGTCTTCATGAAGTTGTCTCGTCAACTATTACTTCTACTACTATGGCTAACGGTTAACAATAAAGTAAAGTAATTACATGGCGTTTTTCATTAACACGCAGGTCATACAATAAATTAAGACAACTCCTATGGCTCCTGCCGGTTGTCATACTCATCGACATGCAAGTCGTGATTCCTATTACAAGAAAATGATCAATCTCATACATCACATATATATAATTCATCACATCCTTTTGGCCATATCACATCACATAGCATACCCTGCAAAAACAAGTTAGACGTCCTCTAATTGTTGTTGCATGTTTTACATGGCTGCTATGGGTTTCTAGCAAGAACGTTTCTTACCTACGCAAAAGCCACAACGGTGATATGCCAATTGCTATTTACCCTTCATAAGGACCCTCTTCATCGAATCCGATCCGACTAAAGTGGGAGAGACAGACACCCGCTAGCCACCTTATGCATCAAGTGCATGTCAGTCGGTGGAACCTGTCTCACATAAGTGTACGTGTAAGGTCGGTCCGGGCCGCTTCATCCCACAATGCCGCCGAATCAAGATAAGACTAGTAACGACAAGCAAATTGAACAAATCATCGCCCACAACTACTTTGTGTTCTACTTGTGCGTAGAATCTACGCATAGACCTAGCTCATGATGCCACTGTTGGGGAACGTAGCAGAAATTGAAAATTTTCTACGCATCACCAAGATCAATCTATGGAATAACTAGCAACGAGAGAGAGGGGAGTGCATCTCCATACCCTTGAAGATCGTGATGCGGAAGCGTTGCAAGAACGCGGTCGGTGGAGTCGTACACGAAGCGATTCAGACCGCGGCCGAATCCGATCTAAGCACCAAACAACGGTGCCTCCGTGTTCAACACACGTGCAGCCTGGTGACGTCTCCCGCGCCTTGATCCAGCAAGGGAGAGGGAGAGGTTGGGGAAGACTCCGTCCAGCAGCAGCACGACGACATGGTGGTGGTGGAGGAGCGTGGCACTCCAGCAGGGCTTCGCCAAGCACTGCGAGAGACGAGGAGGGAGAGGGGTAGGGCTGCGCCAAGAGGGAGGGAGACTCGTGTCTATGGCAGCCCCAAAACCCCCACTATATATAGGGGAAGGGGAGGGGCTGTGCCCCCATCTAGGGTTCCCCCCTAAGGGTGGCGGCCAGCCCTAGATGCATCTGGGGGGGGCGGCCAGAGGGGGAGAGAGGGTGGCGCACCCTAGGTGGGCCTTGGGCCCATCTGAGCCTAGGGTTTTCCCCCTTCCCCCCTTCCCTGCACCTTGGGCCTCTTGTGGGAGGCGCACCAGCCCACCTAGGGGCTGGTCCCTTCCCACACTTGGCCCACGCAGGCCTCCGGGGTTGGTGGCCCCTCCCGGTGGACCCCCGAACCCTTCAGGTGGTCCGGGTACGTTACCGATAATGCCTAGAACACTTCCGGTGTCCAAAACGGGACTTCCCATATATAAATCTTTACCTCTGGAACTCCTCGTGACGTCCTGGATCTCATCCGGGACTCCGAACAACATTCGGTAACCACGTACATCTATTCCCTATAACCCTAGCGTCATCGAACCTTAAGTGTGTAGACCCTACGGGTTCGGGAATCATGCAGACATGACCGAGACATCTCTCCGACCAATAACCAACACCGGGATCTGGATACCCATGTTGGCTCCCACATGTTCCACGATGATCTCATCGGATGAACCATGATGTTGGGGATTCAATCAATCCCGTATACAATTCCCTTTGTCAATCGGTATGTTACTTGCCCGAGATTCGATCGTTGGTATCCCAATACCTCGTTCAATCTCGTTACCGGCAAGTCACTTTACTCGTTCCGTAACGCATGCTCCCGTGGCTAACTCATTAGTCACATTGAGCTCATTATGATGATGCATTACCGAGTGGGCCCAGAGATACCTCTCCGTCATACGGAGTGACAAATCCCAGTCTCGATTTGTGCCAACCCAACAGACACTTTCGGAGATACCTGTAGTGTACCTTTATAGCCACCCAGTTACGTTGTGACGTTTGGTACACCCAAAGCATTCCTACGGTATTCGGGAGTTGCACAATCTCATGGTCTAAGGAAATGATACTTGACATTAGAAAAGCTCTTAGCAAACGAACTACACGATCTTGTGCTATGCTTAGAATTGGGTCTTGTCCATCACATCATTCTCCTAATGATGTGATCCCGTTATCAATGACATCCAATGTCCATGGTCAGGAAACCATAACCATCTATTGATCAACGAGCTAGTCAACTAGAGGCTCACTATGGACATGTTGTGGTCTATGTATTCACACATGTATTACGGTTTCCAGTTAATACAATTATATCATGAACAATAGACAATTATCATGAACAAGGAAATATAATAATAACCATTTTATTATTGCCTCTAGGGCATATTTACAACAGGGTCGACAGTCTGCCGCAATGAGCGATAGATAGGATTTGTGCAGGGAACGGGCCACCGATCAGCATTGAGTACTTGAGTATGTAAGCAATTCCTTGGCTTAATTCTCTCAACTGGTTTGGAAGGTTTGGGTGTCACTCAAAGTTAAATTATTTGCTTCGTTAGCAATCCAAGATAGTATTTGGACCGCAGATCTTTGTTTTTTATGTATCTCTCTTTGCAGTTGCGAGTGTTTCATCACTGCGATGGGTCTTTGTTTTTATATTTCTCTCTTTTTCATTTTTGTTCTTGGTTGTGTGCATCCTTGATGTCTTTCGATATCTTGTTGGTGTAGAGGCTGGGTGTAATTAGTATCCTCGTGATATTAATATATTCTCTTTATCAAAAAATTTGGACCGCGGATAGGTTGGCTGAGCAGAGTTGATAAATTGTGAGTTTTTCCCATTTGCAAGAGGGGAGAACAATGTGGGACACATCTTTTCTTCAAATGTCGATACTCCCTTAGGCTCTGAAACTTGGTCATTGAGAAACTTCACCTTGAGAGCATGAACACATCCTCATTGTCCTGTGACGGCTCCATCAAGAATTAGTGGAGAAGTACAACCGGCGTGGGCGGACCTCATCGTAAAGCCATGGCTTCGCTTACCATACTTGTGGCAAATCATCCCTCTGAAGGAGGAGGCCATGGCGTTGGCTCATGTACCCAAGCCTCACGGTGTGGTGGAACGAGTGAACATTTTTCGAAAACATGAAATAAAATATGATATCAGGACAATTATTTAAAAACACGAAAAAGGTATAAATTCTCAACATTTTTGGAAAAATATGAACAATTTTTCAAAATGTGAGCTCCTTTTGATTTTTTTGGAAAACACAAACATTTTATTATAATTACAAATATTTTAAAAATGTGAACACTATGAATTTCTTGAACTTCCAAATATTTTTGGAAATTTTGACAATTTCTTTGGAAATTGTGAAGAGGTTCTTGAAAATTCAAACATGTTTCAATAAACAGAAACAGAACTAAAAACATTTGAACTCATTTATAAAAAAACAATTAAAAAAATTTCTGAACATTTTTATTTTCAAAATAAGAAAAATATATAATAAACATAAAATGGAAAATAAAAAACAGAAAAGAAAAGTGCAAAACTGGTTTGGGAAACGGTAAAAGGCGTGCAGTAGGCTACGCTAAAGTGGGCCGGGCCACCAAATCAGTCGCCTCACTTGCCGTGTGTGTGGGGTCCTTCGTCAATCTATCTCTGTCGATAGAATACTCTATTTCTGTGCTTCGTCAATAGATCAGGTACATCTTATGCCTCCGTTGTAAAAGAAAAAAAAAGTATGTAGTAGAAACGGCACACACACAAAATCGGCACTAGCAGCTGGCTCACCACTCACTAGCTGAGCTACTAGGACTGGATTAGGAGGTACGTACTGTCCATTGGTATGATGAATCGCAGTCCGCCACCACCATCTGTTCGTATGATCTCTTGTGTTTGTGTTTGGAAGCGCACTGCAGTGCTTCAGTGCTTCAGGAGACCTTCATAGGTGTGCATCATTAGTTCGACTATCTGACGGGAGAATCTCGAGTTTCCTGCGTGTCGCCGGCGTGTCGTCCACGGCTGCTTTG
>NC_057796.1:45870550-45875683 GCF_018294505.1 Triticum aestivum
CTAGGATGCCATGTCAGCACTTACATGCGGGCCAGGTCTATCATAAATGCGTTTAAAATGGATGCATCGGTTGATATACCCACATGGTAGTTTTTAGTCATAGATTAGAAAAAAAGTGACAAGTCTTCGGGGCAAAATCGTAAAGTGGTAGTTTATAGTTTATAGGCACGGTTCCATGAATTGTGGTAGTTTTTGGTTAAATACTCGACGGGAGAATCTGGAGTTTCCTGGCGTTCGGTTGGCCGATTGCTTTGGTTCAGAAATGCACGCAAAGAGGGCCTGAACTCCAACACACATGCAAGTTTCAGAACTGAAGAAGTGTTACGCACGCACTGAGACAGTGAGACGGCACAGAGAACACACACACACACACACACACACACACAAGAAAAGCGCGAAGTAGCACAAAACACAAATGCAAGGTACATACTACGTGCATACAGATTAATTTGGAGAAGTGATGCGCACAACCATACGCACAGAACGGCAGTACATAGCGCTCAGCACAAGAGTACAAAAACAGTAGTAGCTGGTCTAGTAACTGAACCGGCATGCATGGTGGTTATTCATGGAGCAGAGGTCCTGCTTACACCGATGCGCCAGCCATCTCATCCATGAACAGATAGAGCAACTGGAACAGAGATGCCTCTGGATCTATCTATCTAGCTATCTCCAAGAGTCCGATCTGATTAATTGGTGAACAAGCTATGCGACGAGGACGAAGATGGCGTAGATGATGCCGGGGATGTAGCCCAGCACCGTGAGCAGCAGGCAGATCCAGAACTCCACCTGCACAGATACACGCAAGGATAATGAGTCACTGATCGACATGGCAGCTCGAGACTGAGATGGAGTAGTAAGTAGTAACAGCGGCTGCCAAACAGAGGAAGGTCAGGCAGCTTACGCCGATGCCGTAGCGGAGGAAGACGCCGACCGGCGGCAGCAAGATGGCCAGCAGGATCTCCACGAACGTCTCCGAACCCATCGCAACCAACTTCCTCTCTCGCAGAGCTTCTCTCCTCCGATGAGAAACAGATGTGGTCGATGGTGCTAGCTTGCCGTGGGAGAGTGAGCAAGCAGGGCAGAGCTAGTGAAGTGCGGCGCTAGAGCTGATCAGCTCGACCGGGAACCTAGAAGAATTGGACGGAGGCGGACGTGGCGGCGCCGAGCTCCCGTGGCGCGACACCTCGCGCGCACTCCATGCATGCCTTGCTCGGTGGACATCTGTCGAGCTGGGTTGAGAATCTGGCATATCACGCGTCAGCGCGATTAGGCACTCGTAGTAGAAAATTCAGATCAGCACCAACGAAAAAAATAGCGCGCTACAAAATATAGCGAGGCCCTTCTTCAAATGCTACACAAGTTATAGCGTGCTATATTTCAAAATAGCGTTTGCAAAAAAATTCAAATATATCTAGAAATAAAGTATTTAAGCAACTAAATTTTTACTAGGAGCAAGCAATATATGCATAAGGGCCAAATCTAGGACATAAAAATTGTAAGTCTCAAACAGTTTCAAGATAAAAAGAGTGAGAAAGGTAATGGTCGTGGGTTGGTTTTGGCCTGCTGGGCCTACTGGGCTGTGGTTATTTAAATTTTGCATGGTCTGCACGTTAAAACGTGTAACGCTACAACGTTATAGCGTGTGTAGCGCGCTAATTACGCAATTAGCGCCGTAGCGGCCGATTTTGCCAAAACGTAACATCTCCTTTCCGAATATGCTATAACCCCGCTATAACGGCGAAATAGCGTGCTATTTTTTTCATTGATCAGCACTCCTAACGGGGACTGCTTACCGAACAGGTAATTTCTTCTCTGTCCCACTATCTGGCCGGTCCGGCTGCTAGGGTCTTAACCGCGGGTGAACACTGTGGAGTGAACAGTGTTGGAGTTTAAACGAAATGGCAACTAAGATGGATGCATCACAGTCGTCCATCAAAGACTTGTCTCTGTGCGCGTCGGTCGAACCCATTCGCCAACTGAACCTTGGAGTTGGACACTTGAGCACTTCCTCAGTAGTTTTTTTCTTTTAAGAAAAGGGCATCCCGCCCCAGTTCCATTTTCATAGAAAATGAAACCCACATAGTACATCATTATTACAGACTGTGGGAAGAGATTGAGTATCCCTCCAGCATCAACTTTGCAGAAATTAAAAAAAAAACAGGAACCTTGACAACAAGCTTCAGTCTAACAGAATACAGGCTGAAAATAGACTAGCTACTAGCATCTTTTTGCACACAGCAAGATGAGACATGAGGCCATATCAACTCTCCAGGATCAAGCTCTCCTCCATGCCCATCCAGCCACCCATCTTTTGTATGGAGTACAGCCGCCAGAGCTCGTTCTTCTTCATCCTGGCTCTGGCCAGAGCAGCAGCGGTGGTTTTCTTGCGGCCTCCCATATAGCCGCAATGAACATCTCCACGCGCTCTCTTGCATTTCCTTTGCAAAGGATCTTCCAGGAGTTGCAGAACCCTGCAACTTTCCCCAGAACCACCTGCACACCCATCCAGTTTGTGTTATTAAAACACATGTCATTTCTGCACCTCCATATAGCCCAGAGAGTAGCTGATATGACAATATTCTCAGCTTGCAGCTTTTTATCTCTCCCCCACATTTCTGCTACCCTACCAAGTGCAGGTAAAGGGAAGCAGTCTATGATGGAGTGAATATTTCTCCAAATTTCCATAGCTACAACACATTCAAAGAACAAGTGGTTGATATTTTCACATTCAAAGCAGAACAAGCAAGACAAGTCATTTAAATGTTGTCTCTTACTGAGATTCTCCCTCACTAACATCTTATTATGAGCTAGCAACCACAAAAAGATATGTATGTTAGGAGGGACATGAATTTTCCACATATCAGGTATATGAACTTGGCTAATGCCCCTAAAATTGATCATGGCATACATTGATCTAACTGAGTAGACACCATTGGATTCTAGTTTCCAGATTAAAACATCATCTTCATTACTAAGGACAATAGATTGCACAATGCTTAACATGTCATACCAAAGGAGAAGCAACCTGTTATCCACACATCTTCTAAATGTGATTTTTAAGGTTAACCCCATCCCACAGTTCAGCCACAGACTGATTATGTTCATTAGCAATATTATACAAGTCCCAGAATTGGATGGCCAGGCTACATGACCCAAACCAATGATCTTCCCAAAATTTGACTCTTTTACCATTGCCCACTTTCCACTGATACCCATGCTTAGCTGCTTTAGCAGCCCACAGAACCCCTTTCCAGAAAGGGGATGAGTTAGTATCAGGGCAAGAGAAAATATTGGGATTATTGGCTCTATATTTAGAGTCAATAATCTGCTTCCACATCTTACTATCACCAGTATGAAATTTATAAACCCAGGAGGCTAATAGGCTCAGGTTCATCTCAGAAAAATTCGGAATCCCTAGGGCCCCATATTGCTTTTTCTGAGTTACCAGCCCCCAGTTGGCAAGGTGATACCTATGGTGCCCCTCATAGTTATCCCAAAAACAATGAGCCATCTTTGAGTTGATCAAATTAATGGCCCACTTGGGGAATTTGATCATGCTCATTAGATAAGTGGGTATGCTAGCTAGACATGATTGCACTAACACCAACTTCTTCTCATAACCTAGTAATCTACCTCGCCATCCAGCGGCTCTTTTCAGAACCTTATCAACCACAGGTTGTAGGTCTTCTCTCCTGAGCTTGGTGTAATGAAGAGGGAAACCCAGGTATTTTAATGGGAAAGATCCTATTCCACATGACAAGGCTTGACACTACAAAAAAAATACACTTCCGTGATGATACGTGTTTGTCACAGTAGGTCGCGTTTTTTGTCATGCATGTACATCCATGACAAATTTATGACAAAATCAAGATAGTCATACCTGTGCTGTCGTAGAAGTGTTCCATGACATTACCAAAATTATCATCACGGAAGTGTCCACTTCCATGAGGATAAATCGCGCGTCACAGAAGTGCTTTCGTCAAGGGTGACCGACACGTGGCATCCACCGTAACGGAACGCCGTTAAGCTATCGGGTCGGGTTTTGGATCCGATAACCCGTTAACAGCCCCGACCAATGGGGATTTTCCACATGTAAAATCATCATTGGCTGGAGGAGACACGTGTCAGGTCCGCGTTGGCACAGGTGTCACTCATCCAATGGGCGAGACGCGCCTATGATATGTTGACACGTGGACCGGCCCATCAAGTTTAAATGGGCCGGCCCAACTGAAGGCCCACAAGATTTTGCGGACCATAATGGGCCGGCCCAGCTAAAGGCCCACGAGATTTTGCGGACCATAATGGGCTGGCCCAGCTAAAGGCCCATAAGATTTTGCGGGCCATAATGGGCCGGCCCAGGTAAAGGCCCACAAGATTTTTGTGTGCCATAATGGGCCGGCCTAGGTAAAGGCCCACAAGATTCTTGCGGATCATAATGGGCCGACCCAGCTAAAGGCCCACGAGATTTCGCCGACATTAATGGGCCGGCCCAGCTGTAGGCCCACAAGATTTTGAGGACCCTAGTAGGCCGGCCCATTAACTGGCTGCCATGTTTTGGGCCAAATTCCGGCCCATATTTGATCCGGTCCATTAATGGCCTGCCACGCTCCGGGCCTAATAGTGGCCCATATGAGATCTGACCCGTTAAGAGCCTACCACGTTCTGGGCCAAATTACGGCCCAGATCAGGTTCGACCTTTTAAGAGGCTTTGGGCTCAATTATGGCCCATATCAGATTCGGCCCGTCAACTGTACACTATGCTTTTGGGCCCACTTGCTAAAGGCCCACTTAGTAATTCGGCCTGATATTAGTTTTGGCCTGTTAAAGGCCCGTTTAACATTTCGGCCCTATATTAATTTTGGTCTGTTAAAAGCTCGTCATATAGTTGGGCCTAACTACGGCCCGGTTTGCATCCGGCCTGCTCGCAGCCGGTATCTGATTGGGCCAAACAAGGACCGAGACAATTTTGGCCTGTTAAAAGCCCATGATTTGATTCACACAATCATGGGCCGGGGTTCATTTCGGGCTGCTGCCGGCCCGTGAGCTGTTCGGCACGTTTCAGGCCCAACCTACATCGTGATTGCATGACGGCCCGATTATGTACCGTAATTTTACGGTTTGGCCGGTTTA
>NC_057796.1:45875834-45883085 GCF_018294505.1 Triticum aestivum
ATATATATATATATATATATATATATATATATATATATATATATATATATATATATATATATACAGTAAAATAACTGCAGCATCGTGAATAGAAAAAACCTAGACTATACAATAAAGAAATTACGGCATATTACATCCACTGGGCATCAAAGTTCGCCACTATGATAATAAAGCACAAGCAGACAGCAGATTACATACACTGGGCATCAAAGATCGCCACCAGTGCAAATAAACACGCCGACAAAATAATATACAAAACCGACAGCACTTCAATAGAGTTCAAGAAAGGTTAGCCCTGCTGGGGAGCTGCAGCACAAGCAGCGGAGCAAGATGATGAGACTGCGCTTATTCAACACTTATATCTTCCTCACTCTGAAAGATGAACAAGCAGACAGATGACAGGTTTTGCACATAAAAGTATCAGTGCTGACAATTCATCACATTTCTTACTGACGAATAAAGTGACACATTTTAAAATTGCATTAACACAATATGGTATTGTTCAGGTCAAGACATGGCAGGAAATGACATTGTGAAGGAGTTGGCAGCTTCACGACACCACTGGATTACAGATCAAGAACTCATAAGTATCAATGGTTAGTGTGCTGTCAATTTATACCATTTCAGATTGGCAAATAAAGAGACGGTTTAAATAATAGTAGAATGATATGACATTGTTCATAGTTAAGACATTGCAGAATATGACATTGTGCTGTAGTGGGTAGGTTCACCACACCACTGGATTACGGATGAAGAACAGAAGCATACATGCAGTGCAAAAGAAGATCACTTGCTCTGTATAGTTTAATTTACATGGTATGAAGAAGGAAGTTGGTTGTACAACTGAAAACTTAAATTGAGAAAGGACAAACTTTTGTTTATGAACTACATAATAAACTTTAAACAAGCAATTTGATGCAAACACCAAAAATAAACAGCTGTTGCAGTCATGCCTAACCAAATATATACAACAAAGTTTGAAGGCTTGAGATGGACAAACTTACATTATTGGTGAAGACAGGCTCTATAAAGGCCTTGTCCATGCTGATGGGGGGGCAATTCAAGAAGTTTACCACAGAATCTTCTTCAAAAGCATTGCCTTTATTCTACATTTTGTTAAGAGTAAATATAGATGTGATAATATACGAAAAAATGGAGAATATTTAAGATAAGATGAAGAGTGATGCTACATAACCAAGTAGCTATAAATGTAAGTGCAATGATATAGGCAAAAGGTACAGCCAAGAGCAATGCACAGCTAAACTTCTTCAGTACCAACCTTATGGTAAGAGTAAATATAGATCTGATGTGTAGAAAATGGAGGGCAAAGGAAAATAAGCTGCAGAGTGATGGTACATGAACAACTACCTGTCATTATAAGTACACTGATAAAGGACAGCATGTACTTACAAGAACAATGCAGAGCTAAAAAACATTGGCATTGGATATATTTTACACTAATGTAACCATTCATACAGATCAGATAATTTGGAGCGAACAATTGATAAGCAAGCTATCATGCATACTGCTGTCACATAATGAACCAGGTATGTATGCAAGTACAGTGATACAGGACAACAGGTACTAACAAGAGCAAAGCAGCGGGCAGCATATTTGCGATATCCTGTCGTTCTTGTCAAACCGGAATTCTTGTTCGAGCAGATTTCCTGCAAAAAAGATCCGTAAGGCACATGCAGAAAAGTAGAAGTTCAAATTGTCATGTGATTTCATAGACAGTACCTCATCCTGGGAACGAGACCAGTGCATAACAAGGTTTTTCCATTCAATGTCTTCTAAATTTAGCACAGGAGACTTCACCGGAAATTCGTTTATAGACTTGCCATCAAAGTGTGATTTCCTCAGGTAACACCGATACTGCTGCAATGCTTCCTTGAAAAGCACAAGCAAGCTTTGCTCTTCATGACTATCCAGATTGACCCTCGCCTAGTTACAACAATGTAATGTAAATCATTGATGTGTTCAATCAGCAGAAAACAGGAAAATAATAACCATGAATAATAGCACTTACACGTAAGTTGGACAGGAAGATGTAAAAATGGTGTTTGTCTTCACAATAATCTTCCCATGATGGGAATATATGCACGTAGTCCCTAACAACATTGAAAGAATTGTCTTTTAAACTGGGAATAAATGGAATGGGGTTCCAATCTGCAGGAATTGGCCGTCTCTGCAGTTGGGATAGGTCTTCGGCCGGTGGACTTGCTGTACTTTTTACTGGAGTGGGATTTTTCTGTGGTACAGCTGGTGCTATGGCAAATGAAATCGGTATACCTTTTGCTGGAGTGCAGGTCCTGTGTGGTGGGGCCAGTGAAATATGGGTACAGTCTGCTGGAGTCGGTCCTACGTTTTGTGTCACTGGTTGTACAGCCAATATAAGTGGGGTGCTTTCTGATTTCTCCGGCACCACCACATTTTTCAAGGACTTTGCTGGTGCTCCTTCAGGTTCGGCAATCACCCTCTTCCTTTTTGATGTCTGATGCACAAGAACAACATTTGAGTGGAAAAACATGGTATGATGACAGATGGAATATGTATTGATAATGGATGGACATGGCATCTCGACATATATGATGAGTAAACTAAGCAGATGGCGGTGCAACAAAGTAGAAGAAATGCAAGACAACATATGCAAGATACCCGCAATCAATAAAACATTGCCAAATTAGAACAGGCACCTTGATGGGTGAACAGGACAGGCCATCTGCCTTTGACTCCTCGAGGTTAGAATAGTCATTAGGATCATATTCTGAACAAGAATCAACAGGCGGGGAGCGTATGAGTTTCATTGCATCCAGAATGGCACTCAATGCCTTGGTGCCAATTTTGTAAGTCATTGCAGTGTTTAGCTTCAAGAGTGGACTGCTGCTAGTGCGACACAAAGCAGCTACGCAGATCATAGTGTAGATATAAAGGGAAAACCTTAAGCATCAGAGTAAAATCAGCAAAATGGAACTTGCTGGAATATATGTGCTAGTATTGCCGGTACGGCTAGAAAGGCTTCGGATACCAGCTCTCTTCAAGTGAAGGTGCGGTACTGTTAATATCAGTGTAACTCTCAAAGGCGACACGGCTCCCCGCATTTCCTTGCTATTCTTATAGGATTCAAGTGGGCAGGCCACTACAAATCCTATTCCTATGTTTACAAGATCCTACGAATCAAAGAGGCTCAAAGTGTCCATCACAACCGACCGCATAGACCTCTACACTGCAAATGTCCCTGCTCATCTTCAGTACAAGGAACATACTGTACTACTATCATACTCCCTCCGTTCCAAAATATAAGTCTTGGTAGAGATTTCCACTATGGATTACATACAGATGTATCCAGATACATTTTAGAGTGTAGATTCACTCATTTTGCTCCATATGTAGTCCATGGTGGAATCTATACAAAGACTTGTATTTAGGAACGGAGAGAGTACATATTAAAGAAGAACGGAAGAGGAACATGGTAAAGAAGAGCAAGCAGATTTTGGATAATAAAATGTTGGTTGCGCAGTGCCCACACATGATGAACCAGAGCGCATTAAGAATGCAACTCCCAGCTGTCTCTCGACCATTTCAGGCGGTTGGATGAAGATCCTATGTCTCCTAACCCTTCTTCTTCCTCGTCTCTGATTCTTCCCATACAGAACACCGCACGGGCCGCCGGCCGGACCACCGGCCCCTACCGCCTGTGTTCCTCCGCCACCCCCACCCCCACCCCCGCCCCAACCCCCACCCGCGTCGAGTATTCTTTGTTCGGCGAGGCCCCACAACCACCCAAGCCCCTTCGATCGCACCGGCGAACTCCGGCGAGCTCTGAAAAATCGACTAACCCAATTTTGAAATTTAGTCTACTGTGATTTAACTAGTGTGGAATATAAAAGGGGAAAACCATAAGCATTGGGAGTATAGTGTTGAGCGTGCCATGGCAGATCTGAAGGTGCAAACCGGACAGAGGCAACTTCGCAACCAAGACAAGAAATCAGAGTAAAGCAGTGGCGATCTATTTTCTTGCTGCGATAAATAAGTTGAGCAGATACGAAAGAGTACCGCCTCTGGTGCGGCGCCATGTACGCATGTGCTGAGAATTTGACGGTGCTGCGGTAGCGATGGCTGTCGGTGGCGTGGAAGCAGATCTAGGAGGGTAGACGGTGGCGGCGGGGCGCGGTGGACGAGACGGTCGTAGGAGCGGCGCAAGCAAGGTGGACGACGGCGGGGATGAAGCAAGAGGACGGGATGCAAGGATCCCGGTCTGAAGTCGTGGATGAGAGAGGTCGATCTCTTTTAATACACGGCGGCATCGGGGTATCAGCTCCGGCATGGTGGAGGAGGACGGCGGTGGATGGGTTGGCGGTCGGCGGCGGACGGAGGAGGGTGGGGTGGAGAGGGTGTTTTGGCGCCCATGGAGTACGAATGGGGAAAAGGGAGGTAGAGGGGGGAACCATGTATTCAGGGCGCGCTTGTCTCAAATGCGAGGAAAATTTACAAAGTTAGCCCTCATTTCAAATTTCTACTACATCACAGCAACATTAGTCGGTTGGGGATAGGACGGTAATCTCGCATACGCCGAATATTTGCCGACGAGAGTTTGTTTTTGGCGCCCACCGTGTATGAATATGAATCGGGGAGGGAGTCGATTTCGGCCGAGGACACACTATGTTTTGGCGCCCACCATGTATGAATCCGAGTGAGAGGCGGTTACGTCACGTTTGGGTGAAATTACAAACCTACCCCTATCGAAACCTATAGAAATCCAGCAGATAGGCTTTGCGTGGCAGGGATAGGCAGTAGTGATTTCCATCTCGCAGATTTTGGTTTCGGGCGGTTACTGCGACTTTCCCCGCTTCGTTCAAATTTTGCAGAGTGCACGTTTACCGTGCCAACTCAATTCGAATCCCGTTTGTATTCTATTTTTTTCGGGCGGGATCCATTTTCAATTGGAATTACACTCTATATACATCATTTTTTATATATACTTTCAAAAGCACAACACCATTTATACATAAATATGGTTTACAAATGGCATGATTCATAAGGTTCCATCAATTTGGATTTTCAAATATTTGAAACCACTTTATGTTGAAATCCAGTGTATGCATTCCTCGCTAACTGTCTCCAATTAATGTGTGTTTCATGCGGGTTTTTTTTTACTTCTCAAACATGTATAATGTGTTTCACACACGCAACATATAGTGTAATCCTGTTTAGACATTAATTGCATATAAACCATGCATTGTTTGTAATTGAAGAATCTATGGATCACCAATATTGATAAACTATATAACATTACACGTGTGCCCAAATTCAAATGAATATGCATGTTTGATACACCAATTTGCGTTATGATATTATCGATGTCGTGATCTCCAGTTTAAATATTTGAATCCCCTTTAATCCAGATATTCGTCTCATATAGCCATCACTCATGCTTATATAGGACTATCTCTCTGGACCTATACGCGTTCATCGTCTCTCAGGTATCTCTCGTGCTACCTGTATGTCGACAATGATCTTTCATCTTCGTAACACACTGACGGTACTCTCTCCCTCGACCTTCATCACTCTATCTCTCTCTAAGTATATCTCGCTCCCTGCTATGTGTCTCTAACTATGATTCTCCATGTGGAATCTCTTTCTCTCACACAAACACAAAACTTTGTCTCCCGGGGTCTCATTTCTCTCTACTATTCCCATGTGTGCCACTCGCACACCCCTCATACAGAGATGTCTTTCGCTCCTTAGATATGAGAACCTACGACTCTTCCTCTTCAATATCTCTTTATCACACACAAACACAAACTCTGTCTCCCAGGGTCTCATATTTCTCCATTGTTCTCTTGTATGTCGCTCACACACACCCTCTCTCCCTAGAGATATCTTGCGTTCCCTCGTATGTCTCTCTAGCTATCACTCTCGTTGTGAAATATCTTTCTCTCTCGCAGACACAAAACTCCGTCTCTCTGGATCTCATTTCTCTCTGATATCTGTTTGTATGTGACTCACATGCACCCTCTCTCTATCTCTCTCACACCCACACACATGACCCAGCCTTCTGATCCACTCGACTCCTATCTCTAACGCACACTAGCTAGCATCTTTATCTTTCTATTTATCTGTTTCTCCATCAACCTTCTTTCTCGCCCTCACTCTTGATTCCTATCACGCACACTACATATGTTTCTCTCTACATGCAGTCAAGTGCCCTCTCACACACATATATAACTTCACCCTTTGAACCACCCGATGGTCATGTCCAACACCCAAACTAGCGGATGTCCCTCTAGCTAGCATCTCCATCTCTGTATCTATCTGTAGTTTCTCCGTCAACATTTCTTTCTCGCACGGAGTCTTGCTTCCTATCACCCACACTATATATGTCTCTCCATACATATGCATTTATAGGTTGGTCTCTTTTGCACAATCGTTGCGCCTCACTCCGTCTGCTCGCCATAGATGCATGCTCCAGCCCACGCCACTATCTCTTAAAGACAAAAACACATGCTCAATTGTCGGGCCTTCTGCCCTGCATTCTCACATGCATGCATATTGTCATACCGATCCGTCTCTCCCATGTCGTTGATCTTATGACTTATGTCTTCTTTCTTTTATCTCGATCATGCGCGCGTGCACACACACACATCCCACGTATACATGTATACCTCTCACACATGCACGTTCAAGGTCTCTATGTCTCCATACGTTTAATTACCCTCAATCCTAACGCCACATCGAATCGTTCTCCTCTTTTGTGCACATAACTTCCGCCTGGATGGGTAAAACACACACTCACACTTAACAATCTCCTTCTAGCTACCCCCCCGCCTCTCACTCTTCCCCTATATCCCCGAAACCAATAAGACCATCCCTCTGTTTAATTCCCGCCTACATGCACCATCGATATATACTAGTCTTCCTCGGTGTCTCTCGAACAAACACGTTCTCTCGATGTCGACTCCTCTCACGCGCACACACCTTCTCTTCCCTCTCTACGGGCATTTTCTCTCTCGCACCCCATCGTTGGTGGCCTCTGCCATACACATCACCTCTCTATGATGAAGCCATGCACACTTAAATTACATCCTCCACAGAGGACCCCGCGACACACACACACACACGCACGCACCCCCCCCCACACACACGCACACTAAGACTCCATCTCTCTCTCTCTCTCACACACACACACACAAACACACACGCACGCACGCACACCCCCCCACACACACTAAGACTCCATCTCTCTCTCTC
>NC_057796.1:45883278-45902988 GCF_018294505.1 Triticum aestivum
TCCTCTCTCTCTCTCTCTCTCACACACACACACACCCCACCCACACACTAAGACTCCATCTCACACACACATGCTCTAGGCGGAGCATTTGTTCCTACCACCCTTCATCCCACCTTACCCGTATGATAAACAATCACCTTTATTTACTTGCATAACATGGACAAATTCCACTTTACTTTAGTAGTCAGCAAACTTATCATCTGTACCCTATAAAAAACGAGTTGGCGGTGATGGTGTGCCTGCCATCTTGTAATACAGACCGTATGATCTATATCTGAGGATAGAAAGCAAACTATGATAATTTTACAAAAGATACCCGCACCTCTCTCCACATCATTATCTCCCGCAACCTCATTGCTCAGCAATTAAAAAAGGAACAAGTCTCTGGAACAATCTAGCATGCATGGTGGCCGCTGCCGCCTGCCGGCGCCGTCCATCCCCATGCCTCCGCCCATTCCGACCACCAGTCACCACCACGCTCCACTCCTCCTCGCCTTATCTCTCATCTTTCATTTTTTCAATGACATTCTCGAGATACCAGTTTTCCGATAAAATTCTCGAGATATCATTAGTTTTTACACATGGGATTACTCCTGCATGGGTCAATCACAACAGGTGTTCTGTAAAAAAATGCATATTGATGTTCCGTGCAATGCACGAGAATCTTGCTTGTAATTATATAACGCAAATCACGAGCAGGAAGTGACATTTTTTTGACACAACCACGTTAACATGGCCACGTAAATCACTAGCTAAAGTAAATACCATTATACTTATATCCCGATGCAAAAGGTTGAGTACCTGTCCGAAGAGTAGAGTCGCACACACGCACTCTGTCTCTCAGAATCTCTCTCACACACACCAGTTACGTGACGCCCACTTAAGCAGACACGTATGGTACAATTTGTGCACCCGCGGGTACACGTGATGCTGCGCATTTATTTAAGCCGGAAGGCGAACCCAAACAGTAGCTGCATTCATTCCCCTCCCGCCGCCTCTTCTCTGGTCGCCGCCGCCCGGTAGCCATGGGCCGGCCGAAGGTAACAACATACACCATACTCCCGCTGGAGCGGCGCTTTAATATGGAAATTTTAGTGGTCATGCATGCATCTTTTTGTGCTAGCACTCCTATATAAGGGTTGACCGGTCGCTTCCCGCGGACGTGCGCGGGCGGTGGAAGAGGAAGGAGAAGGGAAGCGGGCTGTGGAGTAACGTTTTTTTACCACAATTTCTTAGGAAACTGAGTGCAATAATTGAGTAGTTTTGCAAACTACCAGTACTACACCTGAAACGGTTCAAAACCTATACTCCCTTGCCAGCGCGCGCTTCCCGCGTGAAACGGTCAGCGTTGCCCTGGAGCGTCAGTGCCGCATTAATGCCCGGCCAGAGTGGAGGCGACCTCTCACTGGCGCCGGCTTTGAAGTGGCGCCACGACCGAGAGAGCGCCGCTTCCCGGTGCACGCGACTGCTTCGCGTCGAGACTGGCCATAGGCCCTGTTTGGATCCATGGGTTAGAGTTAGTTTGAGCTAGTTGGGGCTCAAATAGCCCTAAAGTATCCAAGCATGAGGGTTTAAATTGGAGCAAGTTGCACCGAACCCACCAAAAAAACTATCCCACCCAAGAGGTGCTAACTGGAGATAGTTCTCATTGGGACCACTGAAAAATCACTTTTCTCTCTCCATGAAGTGCATTTATTGTCAATCTAACCCTGTCACCCAAACACCTCTTTGGCTACAGTTAGTTTAGGGTTAGTCATGAGTTAGTCTAACCTCTAGCTAAGTTAGAGTATCAAACAGGAGCAGTATAGGACATGCAAGTTGCTCAAAGCATACAGGCAAATTCGTACGTCAAAGGATTTTTTCTTTTTGAAAACGGAACGTGAAAGGAATTTTTTTAGAATGCTCTTGGCATGTCGCTAACATGTGATAGTTAACCAACCTCAATAGACGGCAGAAATGCCAGCCCGCAGCACTTTGATAGAGACGAGGAGGGAGAAGCGATACAGGCTGCTGGATTACTAGAGATAGGTGTCGCACGGAAGCCAAGAAATATGGTGATAGCGTGGGTTAGCCATGTACTAGTATGATGTAACTACACTGGGCTGCCGTGTTTCGTACTCTTCCAGTCCACTGTGGATATGATTGGTTAATTTTATATCGCTGAATAATATTAAATATTATGAGTGTAGACGCTCCACCACGAGGTTCCTTGCTCCTTCTCGGTCGTCCGGAATCTATTTTCTTTCACTCTATTTTTTTACGTGAACTTTGTTCATCCTTTTGCCAACACGCGAGACATCTAGCATCAAGGTGCACGTGTTATGCAAGGATCGTTCCATCTATATGAAGAACACGTGGGACTGGAACTACGAGACGGACATGTACCCAGGAGTGGACGTACGAACCTAAGTAATGTAGCGCAATAAGTGAAGTAGAAAGGCACAAATGGTATGAACATGCGTGGCATATAGGGTGTGTTTGGTTGCGTTCTTGTCTCAGCATAGTTGTTCCCTCTTCATGCATGCTCAACTCAACACCCCTCTTCATGCATGCTCTCTTCATGCATGCTTCTAGTGTATTTGTGCTAAACTAGTGTGGACTCATGCACCCTCCATACACTCTACCAAAACACCCAAAAGTAGGTCGAGAAGGGAACTCTTGGGCGGCATTTGTCTCTTACTACGTACTACCACTAAATGTTGTACGTGCAATGCACGGTGATGTTATGGAGTACGTGCCTAAGTACTATATTAGTTGGAGGCACATATTAACTTTTATATTTGTTTACGTGTATGCCCCGAGACCTTCCAACTAGACGTGTCTTTCTCTCCAGGCCGCACTTTGTATCGTTCATACCACTAAGTACTACTACGTGTGGTCTCCGACCCAGAAGTGGAAGAAGTGGAGACGCTCTACCACGCTGTTTGTTTTACGCTGGGCTCTACCACGTTGTTCATGTCCCACTCCTTTCGCTGACGTGTGGGACATCCAGCACGTGCCGTGTTTGGCACCCTTCGTCGTAAGAGTTGAAACGCTAGCATTCATCAGAAATAAAAAATAATTATAAATCGGCAGTGATACTATTTTTTTGCGAACCAATCAGCAGTGATACTATACCACGCGGTTTCCTTGCTCCTCGATATCAGAAAGAATACTTCCGTTCGCCAACATGTGGGATGTCGACCATCCTGGTCCACTTGCCATGCACGCAGAACTCCAAGGGAGAGTCACCCAGGTCGTCGCGCCGCAGTAACAATGACTAATGAGCCGTCAAATCATAGGCCCACTTCCCACTTTGAAGTTGCTCGGACGAAGGAACCATCATGACTTCGTTGAATTCCGCTTCTTGAAGAAAACTACTGTACCAGCAATACTGCTAGCTACAGTAGTTACTCCAACAGATGCCTCCTTTCGTTCATAGGATAGGAATATGAAAATCATAGGAAGTGAGATGACATGCATCTCAATTCCTATAGAGAAAGAGATGCCATTTGATGCTTAGGATAGGAATTTTTCCATTTAGTCTAGGCTAATGTACTGGTAATTTGCTCTAAAAACTACAGTAGTAACTAGTAGTATTGGTACATGCTCGTACTCAGACACAGACACACACACTAACTACTAGTACTACTACTTCTCACATGCTGGCCAGACGCCGTCGTTCTCCTACCCGGCTTTGTCGGCGACACCCCACCGTGCTTGGATCTCCGCCGACCTCTCCGCAGCAGCGCGTGCGTCCTTTTCTTTCTTGCGGCGGCGGGCCTCTCTTTTCTTGAGTGCTTTCTGACTTTTCCGCTCCCTCTGTGCGGCTTTGGCCGCCTCTTGCTCTACCGCCCATTCGGCCTTGGCATCTTCAAATTCCTCCCACATAGTTGTGAGGTCGCGAGCGGCGATGAACTCAGCACGGCGGGATGCCATCGCTTCCCTACCATTTTGTGTGCGTTCGTGGGTGGCGAGGAACTCGACGCGGCGGGATGCCATCGCTACCTTACCGGTTAGTGTGCGGCGTGGTGGCATGAACGACGCTTGGTGAGAGCTCTGGGGTGGAGTGGCCGGACAACCGTATAGTGCATTGGATTCTCAAGAGCTCAAGGACAGAAGACGAAGCAAATTTGGATTCCCCTTCAATCCTGGTCATTTATTACCGAGTAAAATGCATTGGCGGTCATCGAACTTGTCTTGATAGCTCACTTTGATCATTGTATACGAGATATGGTGATTATACGGTCACTGGCTCAGCGTATAGCTCCGTATTTGTCTGGTTGACCAGTCAAACAGTCCGCATGCGCCTTGTCAGCTCGTGTTCTTTATCTATCTACGCGGGCCTACCTGTCAATGGAGAAAGAAATACTGTAAAACCAAAATTATGCGTATGTGGGGAATCAAACCACAGACTCGTCGCTGCAACGCACCCTCGTCAGCCAAATGAAAATGAAATACTTCACGTCAGACACTCACGCTCACGCTGTCAAAGCATGCTAATGCATGCACGTCGCCCTCTAAATCAATGTCCTGCTCATGGCGCAACGCAAACGGCAAGCCCATCACCTGCGCGCCCCGGCGGTGCCTGACATTACTGTTTAGACATTTGATGGAGGCCTACGCGAACGCCGAGCATGTATTCACCTGGCTCAACACCAACGGTCATACTCGGACCGCCTTGCTCATGTATATCGTCCATCACAACGACAATCTATAAAACAGCCTAAGCTAGAGAGGGTACTATGGTAGAATGGTACGGAGTATGTACTATCGTGAGCGACCGATCTTAGTGCCACTGCACACCGAAACCCCTTCCATCGCTAGCGCGCGCTTCCCGCCTGAAACGGTCACCGTCTCTCCAGAATGTCAATGCCGCATTCACCGGGCTTAACTGCAGGTGCAATTGGTGTGTCACTGACATGCGGGCTAGATGCCCGTTGGGCCCACATGTCAGTAACCCAAACGCATCTGCAGTTAAGTCACTGAAGCAGCGTCCGCATTCACGCCCGACGAACCTACTCCGGCGCCAGTTGTCCATCCGTCTGCCGCAGCTCATTGCCATTCGCCCGCTATATTAACTTGAGCCCCAGCTCCCAGCCATAGCCAAAGACCCACACTTATTCTCCTCCGATCCCTTCCTTCTGTCGGCACCACTTCAACCATGGCCTCCTGGCACTCCGAAGCTCTCTTGGACGTACTATCGCAGGAGCAGACGAGGGACATCGGCGGCTCCGCTCCGGGCGCGCTCCAAAGCTCTCTTCGACGTACTGTCGCAGGAGAAAACGAAGGAGATCGCCGGCACCCCCCCCGGCCGCCCTCCGCCGCCATGACCACGAAGCCGGCGCGCGTGCGCGGGCGCAGCCGGCAGCGAGGAAGAGTAGTACACGGTAGGTCGCCGCCACTCTGGTCCCGGGAAGGCCACTGCTACTCCACTCAGTCGACGCCAAGCTTGGTGGGGTAAACATCGGCGGTCGATTAGCGGCTTGACGGCGATGTGGAGGCGTAAATCTTCAGAACCTTGTGCTCCGGAGGAGGAGGTTATCGAGGCGGATGAGGAGGAGGCAAAGGCAATGGCCGGCTTTCTCGGGTTCATGGCCGGACATGGTGGTCGGGCGCCGGCGATCATTTAGATTAGGTTTACAGTAGGTTTTAGTATGGTTTGTGCGAATTATGTAATGAATTTCGTCCAGTTTGTAGGAAAAGTTTTCGAAATGTAATGAATTTCATTCGGTTAATTGGAAATTTGCTTTGTTTGCACGAATTTCGTCCGGTTAGTTCATATAGTTGTCGAAAGGTATGCGGGCAGCATCGGATGGCATCCATCAGTGTCCTCGGACAGATGCCGGTGTAAATTTGTGGGCCAGCGCTGGAGATGCCCTAACTATCATGCTATAATCGCTAACAATCCTCCATGGCAGGGAACAGCTATCCCTCGATCAAAATCAGATCCGCGGTGTTTCGCACTCCTCCCGCATAAGAGTGTAAACTCTTGCTTACATAAAAATGGAGCAAGTGGACGGCACTGTAGCACGTCATATCACTCGAACTAGCCCGCCTAACGAGCGGGAAAGCACCGCCCTCGTCATTTTGTTCTGGATTTCTATCGATCGATCGCACGAAAATGTTACGCTTCGCAAGTTCTAAAGGAAAAGGCGGCACACTTACGACTCGTACGCGTCGCAACCCCGACAGTCCGGCTCGCACGCCGCTCACCAGAGGGGACACGGGTTGTCTTGCAATTTCACTGACATGTGGGACCGTAATTGAATAAACCATCGATAGCCGAAATCTAATTGCTCGGCGGGCGTCGGCTGAGAAGAGAGAAACGGGGGAGGGAGAAGAGATCGCCCGCCCGCCGCGCACGGACTCCAAGAAATATATGGTGATAATGTGAGGTGGGCCATGCTGGAGTCCGGACCGCTTCCGGAGCCCGCTCTCACCGCCCTGGCCCCTCAAGACGTCAGCTGCCCGCCGCATGCATGCATAGCAAGTAGTATTCCTTATGTGGAGGAGAGAGAGGCATTGACAAAGTCAAGGAGTGGGCTCTGCAAGAGCCTGTCTCTACATGTGCTCCTAGGTATAAAAAAATAATTCTAAAAAAAGGCATAAAAAACAATTGTGTCTTAAAAAAAGAAAGGTAAAAAACATTTGAGAGGAAATAGATAGAGAGAAAGTGAGAAAAAGCTGTAACCTGGGCATTACATGAGGAAGGAGGGAGTGGTGCACATGCCAAGTTCACTGGGCTGCCGTGTTTCACACTCATCCGTCGTAATAGTGGAGACAATAGCTTTCATCAAAAATAAACAATGAATACTCGTTGCTCGTCCTCTATATCGGAAAGAATACTTTCATTCGCCGACATGTGGGACGTCGACCATCCTGGTCCACCTGCCATGCACAAAATTATCCTGGTCTACCCCAGTCGTATCGCAGGCCCAACCTTTCCCACTGTAAGTTGTTCGGACGAAGGAACCATCATGACTTCGTTGAATTCTGCTTCTTCAAGAAAACTTACTGTACCCGCAATACTGCTACCACACGCGAAGACTGGACGACACTGTACCACGACATATCACTGAAACCCACTAGGCCAAACTAGCCCGCCTAGGTCATCTATTTTGGAACGGAGGGAGTACGTCTCTGCACTGCTATGATTTTGTGTTGCACGTTCTCTGTACTTTTGCTACGATTTTCCTACCCTATGAACCAAATAAGGCCTGAATGTATGTCGACTATTGTCTAATCGATCGCTAAGCCTACAATTTTAGGAGCTAGGGCTATTGGTCGATCGACGAGGGATAAATATAAGCGTACCATGAGCTCATCAGCCCCAACGTTTCTCTTCGGTGAGTGTTTTGCAAGTACTATAGCTCGCACAGTAGCTAGCCTACTAACACCAAGAATCATCAAACAAGCCCTGCTGATATGATAAACAGTTCAAACTTACATCTAAGCATGCCATATATTACATCAAAAGCTGGTGAGGATACATCTGTTTCCATAACTCGGAGAGGGTTCGCATGATTCATCGCATGATTCACTACCAAACAAAAGTAGCAAGATCCGCCCACACAAGACAGTGCACTAGCCCTAAGATGGTTTGATAACAGGCATCGTTCTGGTAATTAAACACAGGGCAATGCAAACTACCCTGAAGGATTAGCGCGACCAACTATTTCTTGTCATCGATCTCTCGGGCAATGACCATAGCACGGACAGCGGCATGGGAATCGATTTCTAGGGCGATGTCCACAGGACTGACCACGACATCGGAATCGATCTCTGGGGCGATGTCCACAGGATGGACAGCGGCATCGGAATCGATCTCCGGGGCGATGCCAACAGGACGGGCCACGACATCGGAATCATCAAGGACGTCCACCAGCACCTGCACAACCCTAACATATTAGCAAGCACATTGCAAATAATCAAAAACCACAACTATGGTAATAAGCCATTTTTTTACCTTGTGCAGCACCGGGGGATCTCATCCCTCCGGGGGCCATCTCCTCGTCCTCGATGGGGGCCATCACCTTGCCAGGGGAATACTGCTTCTCAACGGCGACTATCTCCTCAAACTCGGTCTTGAGCCTCACATAGGTGGCAATCAGAGTTCCTGGGGTAGGCACGGTGGGGCCGTTGCTGTCCTTCCAACTTTCTTTGAGGAGTTCGTCCGCCAACGTCCTCAACTCTTTGGCCAGTGCTTGTTTCTTGGAGTTCTTCGTCTCCATGGGTTGGCCCCCCAACATGGTCAACTCGTTGGTCGGTGCTCGCTTCCTGGAGATCGCTGTCTCCAGTGGGTTGTCCGCCGGCAACTCTTTGCCTAGTGCTCTAGGATCCATCAATGAACTGACAAACAAAAAGCAATCGAAAGGAAACCACAATCACAATGAAAACGGGAAAAGAATAGGATGTGAGAATCGGTCGGTGCTTCGCAAAAAGAAGATTCTTGGAATGAAAATATAGCAGCATAACTGATTCGCCCACCTTTCCTTCATCGGTATAGAAGAAAAATGGCAGAAGTGAGTAGCCTGGAGTGAGGTTTTCTTCAAGAAAGGGAAGAAAGGGCTTGAACGAGCGTTCCGGTGAAATGATGGTTGCTTCGTCCAATCCAACTTGGAGGCCACCTTACCACTGTTGGTAAAGGTGTGGGTTTTGTGATATGACGGGTCATGACGGCCACACCGGGGTGACAGGTGAGTCTCGACTGTAGCACCTCGCTGTGATTTGGTGGATGGCACGCGGGCCCGGATGCTTTGAAATGTCCCGCATGTAGATAGAGCGGTTAGTCATATAGGAGTGCTCAATATTGTGCACCGCGACCAAGGCGGAGAGGAAAACGAGAGAACTACGTAATTAATGCACGAGTTTAATTAGGGTAGTTTTGTAAAGTACGAGATACATTCCTCCAATCGCAAAATGCCTTGGTTCATGAGATTTGAGATTTGAGCCCTATAAACCGGAAGGGAGGGAGTACTGCACACGGTGTAGTCTAGTCACTTGTTGAAATCTCTAGAAAGGCAAATACTCCTTTCCGGTTTACAGGGCTATACTACTCCCTCCGTCTAGGTGTGTAAGTCATCTTACGAAAACCAAATAGTCCCAAAACACTTAGGCGCGGTGCATTAACTTCTGCCTTGTTTCTTGTTTCTTGACATATCAACCAATAAGAGATGAGAGGTGTGCATGCTTTTAATGACTTGCAATGGCTAGTTCATTGCATGCAATGCTATTAATTAGCAAATAAACATTGGTGACCCCAGGAGGAAACGGTGCTAAGCGCGTGGACCTATGCAGAATGAGTATCAACCGTTTAATTGTTAAAAAATAGCAATTTTGTCTCATGCAAGAGCCTGGCTAGTACTCCAAGGAACCGCACCACGCGAGCGTTCGCAACTGCCACGTTCGTGTTGCGCTTGGCTCTTCGCCTCTTCGAGAAGACGAACAATGATGTTACTCCTACTTCTATAGTATCGAATCCACTGCTGCATGTCCTTCCACCTCGTGCGGGAGGGATAGCGTGTAGCGAAAGCTTCTACTTACTGCTCCTTCCATTGCGTCTATGACATGTGGGCCCAACAGGTGGTTGGCCCTCCTGTCATGCAGCCAAAGGCAGGTGCAGTTAAGGCACCGGAGCTCAGTCCGCGAGGGAGAGGGCATTGTAGTAATCAAATTTCTCGGTCTGGTACGAGTTGATGCGACACATCAAAGCACTGCACTCGATATAAGTCTTTTTACACATTTCAAATGGGCTACTTCGTATGTAGGAGTAGACATATTCTGCTTCGTATGTAGTCACTTGTTGCAATCTCTAAAAAGACTTATATTTGGAAACGGAGGGAGTACAACGCATGCATGCATTCCGTGACTTTCCTTTTGATACTTGCATGTGTTGATTTGATGCACCTTGCCAAATTTTGACTATAAATTTAACTAACCAAATTTTCATGCATGTCACAAAAAATTACGGGGCTGTTTGGATTGTGACTATGTTTGTCTTATGTTGCCACATTATTTTTCCCACACTTGCCACACTTGCCTAACCTGAGTTGCTCAAATTGTTAGACACACTTTGGCTTGCCTAAGGGAATCTTGCCACAATTTTTGTGTCTATGACATGTGGGGTTCACTGCTAATAAAAAAATTCTTGTCTTAGGTGTGGCTTATAAAAAAGACTTATATTTAGGAACGAGGGAGTAGAAAATATAAATAATAATGCATGTTGGGGCAACCCACGTTTCCGCTAATTTTAGCCGTGGGCTTGTTCACAATTTTTACGAGGGGGTGGTTGTTCATTTAATGGAGGGACTTGTAGTACCAGACTTGAACGATACAAAGTGCGACCTGGCACACTGTAACACCACTTGGAACAAGCGGGTAGCTATCTCAAAAAACAATCAACAACTAAGAAAAACCGCGACCTGGCATGTAGTAGTACACAATTTTAAACGATTGTTTTGATGGAGTGAAAAAGGAAAACTACCCCACTACGTATATATAGGCCGGAGCCTCTGCGCTTGCTTGCTAGGGTTGCTCTATTCACACACTCTCATCCTCTCCAGATCTAAACAAGATAGGGGTAGTAACACTGTCTTTCTCCCTTCAAAAAACACTGGCTTTCTATCCTCACCGTTGGTTACAGATCCGGACGTATGCCCTTCCGCCGGTGAAGGGGGGGAGGGGCAGCGTTTAGGCCGTCGTCGACAGTGAGGGAGGAGACCCACTGCCGGCCGCACCGTTATCTCTGGCCGAGCGCCGGCGCGGGAGGTCCTCCGATCCCTTCGTCGTTGCCTGTGGGCGGATCCGGCCTCCCGCCGCCCACCTATCCACATCCCGACGACCTTCAGGTATATCTTCGTTCGAAACTGCCTTAGCTCTACTTCCCCAGCTCGCTACGTCGCTGCATGTGCATCATTTTGTACCTCTCAGCCCCTCTCGATCGGATGGTCCAACGTCACATATTTTTTTCTTCTATTGTTAGAGGTAAAGCTACTTCATGGAGTCGAATCTTGTACTCCCTCCGTCCGAAAATACTTGTCATTGAAATGGATGTATCTAGATGTATTTTAGTTCTAGACACATCCATTTTGATGACAAGTAAGTCCGGACGGAGGGAGTACTTGGTTCAAACAAGAAATAAAGTGGGGGTGGGGGAATTTAGTATGTTCATCGGACTTGGTACAAACAGGAAGGAAAGGGGGTGAAAGTAGTACAGACTGGTCATCCAACTGGTCTCTTGGTCGAAAAGGGAAATATAGGGGTAACGCTGTACACAGTGGTATGACCAGGACTAGATTTTCTATCCACACATAGGAGTAGGTGGCTAGAGTGAACAAAAATGGGACCAACCCAGATATGTTTCTCGGATGTTTGTTTCTCGGGGCAACAAACTATGAATCACCAGTTTATGCCCCTGTTTACGTACATGATGCTGGACTGCTGGTGCACCCACTGTCCCATGCCCTTATACCAAATATTTAGGCTCCATTCAGAATAAAGGGGCAGAAAACATAGGTCTTGATGAAAATAGAGGAATAGGAAAGGAATGTAGGTATAAAACTATGGAACATCAAACCGGAGGAAACTCTCAAGAGAATGTGTTCGGATGGACTACGAAATGTACAGATTTGTTTTTTTAGAGTAGCATGCTTGGCAGTATGAGATGCTATTTGTTTATTCAGCTGCACAGTGACTACTCTTGTCCTCACCTCACGTACCACACATAGGTTGATTTTTTTATTCCGGCAACACAACACAGCAACCTGTCTAACGCATGGCAGCGAGCGCCTGCCTCGGGCTTCTGCCCAAAAAATGAGCAGCGCGTGGATGTTTCCAATCCTATGGAACCAGTACTACCAGACCAGCTTTCCTATGAAACACTATTCATCTTTCCTGTGTTCCGAACGGTTGGAAGGGAAAGAATACCGTAGGAATTGTGTTCCTACGAAAATCCTGCACCAAACCTGTGAACCGAACGCAGCCTTAGCTGTTCTTAATCTAATGTCCCTGGTAAAAATGAAGCCATGCCACTGTTATAAGCCATGACAAGTTTAGCCAAATGTTTTTGCCTGTAATTGTTTGAGACTCTGACTGTTTCCTTTGTGCCTTTTTGTGAAAACAGGGATATCCAATTCACCTGGTTGCTATTGTGACCTTTTGGTGCATTGCACAAAACTCTTCTTAAAAGAAGTGACTTTTGTGCTGTTTAACTGGAATGTCAGAATGGAACAGTTGGTTCATTTTGGTGGAACTGCACAAAGGGAGATCTGTGTTCCAATCCTCATCATCCATATTGGTGCCATAACCTTCCTTTAGGTAAGAATGATATTTAATGCATGTGTTCATCTCTATTTTCCGACTGCCATGAGAAAATAATGTTGTTTTTTACTAGTACACTTGTACTCCCTCACTGACAAACCAATTCTGAATTAGAAGACCAATCATGTACTTGGTTTCACCAACTGGTGAGGAGAAAGAGAAACAGAGCATGAAGAGGAGGAAGAAGAAGAATAAACAGTGCCAAGACGATCTTGCTGAAGCCAGAGGCCTTAGTCGAGGCCATTCAAGGGCTCCGGCAACGACTACCTTACATGTGAGACGATCCTCCAGGGAGCCCTTCCACTTCTGCTGTCTCACTTAATTAATTAGGAGTACTTAAGTACCACTAATTTATTACTGCCTAATTTTCCTGTTGGAGTTAAACAAATCTTTAGTAGGACCCTATGCTGAATCATGTACGTGTGTATGTTTGTCTATGGAGGTGAATCATGTGGTGGAGCAGGGAGGGAATATTATTAGTGTCATGACATAATAGTGCTATTGTTTTGCATGTCAATTTATTGCCATTGGTTCAATGAGACAATGTTTTGCGTATTGTCCATCATGAATTTGATGCTACTGTTTGAGTAATATGCTAATGTCTTCCTATCCTTCTCACTAAGCTAATGAAGGTTTCACCTTGTTCCTACTTGTGCAAACAGGGATCATGTTGTGACGTCATACATTTTAGTGGAACTACACAAGATAATACAATGAACTGTATCCCAGCCAGTGCTTTAACTCTGCTGGAAGTTCTTGATAATCTTTCGATATAATCTCAGCACTGGTAAACAAGAGTGATTTCGACCATACATTTGAAGTGCACAAAAATATATACTATTGTGTGATTCCAGTGAGTGCTTTATCATCTCTTATGGGACTACATGAATAAGCTTTTTTTCTTAGGTTGGTACGGGCCTAAGGCCTTCATCCATATTAGTTTGCTGTCATCTCTATTTGTATCGTGCTACTGTCATGAGAAACTCCTATATCTTTGCACGTTAAAGTTTTGCAACCTATGATAAATGGCAATGCTTTGAGTGTTGAGTTGAGCTAATTGGCACTGATTAAATAAACTAATACCTCTCTTTAAGCAAGACTACTATGTTGCTAACTTTACCCATTAAGATAATGAGGGTGCTTCTATTTGTTAGTGTATGTTTCATCAACTAGTCCCACTATTACAGTAATCTCACTCTCTCAATATATGTGCCAACAGGGATGCTCGATTTTGGTGGAACTGCACAAAAACTTTGGGTGCTTCATTGCCTCGACAGCTTCCGTCCTTTCCTGTCAGTCGCTAATCTCCGCTTGCTTTCTTCCTTTGCTGTCAGTCGCTTGGCTTATCTCGGCTTCTAGTCAAAGGAAATAGTAATTGCTATGCTACCTCACAGAGGTTGGTACTGGTCTTTATCCTGATTATTGTGCCTGTCATATGTATTGGTAATTTGGTATTGTGCTACTGTTTGCCTATTTCATAAAGGAGTAATTTGGAGCCTGAACTCGCAGGCAAATCATTACATCGGGTGATTTCAGTAGAACTACAGAAAATGATCAGATGGACAGGTACTTATGCTGCTGCTATGTACTCCAAAGTTCACTCAGACAAGCATCGATGTTGACAAGAAGTGCCTATATTCATTCGAGTATCAACCGGCGTCAACCAATTGTCAAACTCCAAGTATTAGGAGAGTGAACGCCAAAAATATTGCTTGGTGCATAGCCCAGAAAAACGCAGTCCAATCTTTGGTCCCAACTTGTGCCTTTTGGTTATCGGCACATATGGTAGCGAACTATATGGCATGGAGTCTAAAGATTCCAGAAAAGTTGGTTGACGCGTATATTCATCTGGCACTTAATCAGTCTGCACGCCAAGGATGCTCCATTTTAGTTGAACTGCACAAAAAATTTGGGTGGTTCATTTTCTCAACCGCCTCCTTTCTCGTCTGCAATGTAGAATTTTGGCGAGATACAGGACCAAGATGAGCCAGTAAACTAGTTGGATGAAAGTAGTGGCCAAGTTGCTCAAACCTCCCTCGGCACGAGGCCACTATTTGAGGATAAACCTACAAGCAAAGTTCAGATTGTCTGTGCTGCCTCTTATGTACTCGAAAGTTTACTCGTACAAGAACTAATTTTAGCAAGAAGTACCTCCGATTGAACACCATTTACCAGTCTGTACCCTAGGTAATTAAAGTTCGTCCATGGATCATATTGGCTGTGATCTCAATCATTTGGATGCAAAAACATACTGAACATGTGTATATCTGAATCTTTTTGTGAATTATGTATGAATAGTGTCGTGTGATCTATCAATCATTTGGATGCTTAGATATGCTGAGCTTGTGTATATATGAATCTTTTGAGTTGTTGATAGTGAATGTTGGCTATGAATATGAACGTGTCCTGTGAACCTGAGTTTGATATGAATGTTTACCTTTTCTGTTGTATTTGTGTGTGAACTTGTTAGTATGCCTACTGTGGGGTATAAAACGCAGGTATCTTATAAAAGTAATGTTGTGTCCAATTTATGTTTTCCCTTCTAACCACATTATATATATTTATATTATTACTATTATCGTATACTTTATAGAGACTTATATATACATTATAAAAACATCCCACGTGTTATTAACTTATAAAAGTAAATGTTTAACGGAAGTTGGCAAGGAAAATCCAGGTTGTTTTTGACTCACAGGCAAGGAAAATCCTGGTGATTGCGTACAAAAGCTTGCGAAGATTTTAAGGACCAATTTAATAATAACCCGCTCATTTTTATTTTGAGCAATAACTCGCTAATTTCTTAATTATATATATAAAAAATGTGCCTCTCTGGTTTATTCTTTGATATTAATTGCTCCTTCTAACATAACATTATATATATAACGAGCCCACCTAATACATGTATTTCAAGGAATTGCAAATGGGCTGGGATTTCTTAGAAAATATAAATGGGCCTGATTGACGCGAAATTATTTGTTCACCCAGCCCAGCAAATAGACTGTACATTCTAGAAAACATGGGTTAAATATATGCCACATTTTTGCAGGCTGACATGTGGGCCAATAGGTCGAAGCCTACGCAGGGCGTTGTCAACTTGGTTAACAACTGATTGTGTCATCCACAGCCATTGGATTTATATCCAACGGCCGGCATGCACCTTCAATCTCTCGTCTTCTTCCTCCAACGTCGCCGGGACCGCCTGGTCCGGCCTCCCGCGGTTAGCGGCTCTGCTTAGCACGCATCGCTGCGAAGTGCTACCCCGCCGCCGGCCAGGCTATCCCTCCACCCCACGACACCTCCTGTTATTCTTCACAGACTTCAGCCCCACGCCGCAACAGAACCAGTTATAACCCTTCTCCTCCTCTCAATCTGCGACTCCACTGCCGCGTTTTCCCATCTCCGAGTCGTTCCCGTCCGGGGCCTCGCCGTTGTCCACCGCCTCACTGCGTTCGGTGCGGCGTGGTCAACAAACAAGAGTCATCGGAAGAGGACTGTACGTGGAGAGCCTGACGGTTGGGACCCACGAGGTCCATGGTCGCACGCAAGAAAAGTTCCTCCTTATTAAGCTGAAAAAAATGTTTCCTCCACCTGACAGCTGGGACCCACCGGCTGTATCTTCGCACGGAAGGAAGTGCCTCCTTGTTTTGCGAAAAAAATTATTCATCCCGTTGACAGCTGGGACCCGTCAGATTTGGTGACTGACTTGTGGGCCTACTAAGCGGACGTGTACGCACGGCTTTGTCAACTTAATCAACAAATGATTCTAGCAGCTGGACCGTTGGATGTTAATCCAATAGTCGTGCTCCTTCTTCAACCTCTGTTCTTGCTCCTGTCTCCCGTGGGCGGCACCGTGGCTCTGCTGCCGCGCACCCGAACCAGTGAAGTTTCCCACTCCTCTCCATCTGCGACTCCACTGCCCCATCTTCCCCATCTCCGGGTCATTCCAGTCTGGGTGCGCTCGGTACGGTGTGGTCAACGTGGTCAACAACCGAGAGTCATTGGAAGATGACTGTACGTGAGAGGCTGACAGTGGGGACGCACCACGCCCATGGACGCATGCATGCAACGGAACGCGGCAAGGTCAACGTGGTCAAGGAACGACTTCCATCGGAAGTATACTGTACGTGGAGAGTCTCAGCTGGGTCCACGACCGCAGCAAGTAAGTGCCTCCTTATTACGCGAAAAATAATGATTCCTCCAACTGACACCAGGGACCCACTGGACGGGCCACCGTATTTTGCGAAAAAACGTTTGCCCCCTGACTGCTGGGACCCACCTGACGGGTCACCGTATTTCGCGAAAAAAACGTTCCCCCCGCTGTCAGCTCGGACCCACCGGAAGTGCCTCCTTATTACGCACAAAAAAATGAATACTCCCCCGGCTAGCTGGGACCCACCTTGGTGGGAGGCTGACTTGTGGGCCTACTAAGTTGACGGGGACGAAGGGCTTTGTCAACTTAGTCAATATGAACGATTCTAGCTCCAGTGACCGTACGATGTCCATCTAACGGCCGTAGTGCTTCTTCAACCTCTGGTCTTCTTGCTCCAGCCGCCCAAAGCAGCGCCGGTCTGCCGCGGAGGCCTCACCGCCCCCTACTATTCCCACCGCTGGCCAGGCCCTGCGGCGACGGCAGCCTCACACCGCGGCCGAACCAGTGAACCCTCGTACTCCTCTCCGCGCGGGCTTCCACTGCCGTGTCTTCCCCGGCTCCGCGTCGTCCCCTTCCTAGGCCTCGCCGTCGTCCACCGCGTGGTGCTCTCCGCGCGACGTGGTCAACGTGGTCAAGGAACGACTTCCATCGGAAGAGTACTGTACATGGAGAGGCTGACAGCTGGGTCCACGGCCACAGCCCAGTTTTTTTGTGATTTGCCAAGTAAGTCGCTTTGTCAGGCCTGTTGGGCTGCAAATCTTTCAAGACGAGGAGAGCTTTCATTCGGCTGGCCGAGAAAATGGCCCATCAGTAATGAGAAATGGGCTGTACATTTTTAAAACACATGAAACCAGCAATTAGTTTCAAATATCTTTTTTTTTCATTTCGAGATTTTAAAGTACATTAATTGTTATGCGTGGAGAATTTGTTGGATTTTATATTGATATACATTTATTTTTAAAATCAGTTTGAATGTGAGTCGAAATTTCAGGATTAAAAACAGTTCGGAGCATCGAAATATGCAAAATTTCGTATAATTTTTTAACCGTGGCCACAATATGGGCTGTAATGCTAACAAAAAGAATATGGGCTCCAAAAAACCTTAATAATTAGCAAATGGGCTGTAAATTATTAGAAATAATGGCAGATGGGTTGTATGCTGTTTTCCACAGAATTGAGGCTTTTCTAAAAAAAATGTTGACGCACAAGCAGTGACTGTTGGATGGCCATCCAACGGCCGTCGTGCTTCTTCAATCTCTGCTCTTCCTGCTTCAGCCGCTCAAACAAGCGCCGGCGGGACTACCTGCTCCCTCCTCCCCGCGGCCGGCTCTGCTGCCGCGTAGGCCTCACCGTGCCACCGTACTCCCATCGCTGGCCTAGCCATCCCTCTACTCACCCACACCTGCTGTTATTCTCCGGCGACGGCACATGAACCAGTAAACCCTCGTACAGTCGTACTCCCCTCTGCGTGAACAACTGCCAAGTCTTCCCTGCCTCCGTGTCGTTCCCTTCCTAGGCCTCGCCGTCGTCCACCGCCCTGGTGCTCTCGGCGCTTCCTGGTCAACATGGTCAACGACCGACATGCATCTGAAGTGGACTGTACGTGGAGAGGCCGACAGCTGGGTCCATGGCCGCACGCAAGGAAATGCCTCCTTATTACGCGCAAAATAATGATTCCTCCACCTGACATCAGGGACCCACCGAAAGGGCCTCTGTATTTCGCGAAAAAAACGTTACCGCCGCTGACAGCTCGAACCCACCAGCTATATCTTCGCACGCAAGGAAGTGCCTCCTTATTACGCACAAAAAAATGAATACTCCCCCTGTTAGCTGGGACCCAGTATAGTGGCACGCTGACTTGTGGGCCTACTAAGTTGACGGGGACGGAGGGCTTTGTCAACTTAGTCAATATGCACGATTCTAGCTCCAGTGACCGTACGATGTCCATCCAACGACGGTAGTGCTTCTTCAACCTCTGGTCTTCTTGCTCCAGCCGCCCAAACCAGCGCCGGTCGTGCCTCGTGCTCCTGCCTCCCGTGGCCGGCTACGATGCGGCGGAGGCCTCACCGCCCCCTACTACTCCCACCGCTGACCAGGCCATCCCTCTACTCACCCACACCCCCTGTTATTCTGCGGCGACGGCAGCCTCACACCGCAGCGAACCGGTGAACCCTCGTACTCCTCTACGCGTGGGCATCCACTGCCGCGTCTTCCCCGGCTCCGCGTCGTCCCCTTCCTAGGCCTCACCGTCGTCCACCGCCCTGGTGCTCTCGGCGCGGCGTGGTCAACGTGGTCAAGGAACGGCATCCATCGGACGTGGACTGTACGTGGAAAGGCTGACAGCTGGGTCCACGGCCGCAGCAAGGAAGTGCCTCCTTATTACGTGCAAAATAATTATTCCTCCATCTGGCAGCGGGGACCCACCGGACGGGGCACCGTATATCGCGAAAAAACGTTTGCCCCTGACTGTTGGGACCCACCAGCTACATCTTCGCACGCAAAAAGTGCGTCCGGGCAAAAAAAAATGATTCGCCCCCCTGACTGCTGGGACCCACCAGCTACATCTTCGCAGGCAAGGAAGTGCCTGACAGTCGGGACCCACCTGGTCAAAGCGTATGTAGCGTTGACATTCTGGTCGCGAACGTGTACGTACATATATACTGGTGGATGTAGAGGCGCGCACGTGTCGTAGTAGAGGCGCGTACGTGTCGTAGTAGAGGCGCGCACGTAGCATGTACACGTACGTACAGCGGCCAGGGTGCAAGAAAGAAAATACGGCCACGTATGTGTAGATACGGGCGGGGTCTCGAACGCCTACTCGTGCATACGTACGGCCAGAGCTCGTGTACATGGCTGGGTCGGAACGGAGAAACAGCGTCGTCGTCGTGTTCATGGGGAGGCAACGGAATGCGTCGAGTTCATGGGGAGGCAACGGAATGCGTCGTGTTGATCGGGAGGCAACGGAACGCATGGGAGCCAACCGGCTGGGTCGGAACGGAATGCGTGATCGTGTTCATCGGGAGGGCTTGGACGGAACAGGCGATGGAAACAAGGCCTGGCGTACCGCACAACGGAGGAAACGGACCTCCTACGTTCAGAACGGGGTCCTGTTGATCGGGAGGGGTGTGGCGTACCGCAAAACGGAGGAAACGGACCTCCTACGGTCGAAACGGGGGTCCTGTTGATTGGGAGGGGTGTGGCGTACCGCAAAACGGACGAAACGGACCTCCTACGGTTGAAACGGGGGTCCTGTTATC
>NC_057796.1:45903672-45909575 GCF_018294505.1 Triticum aestivum
CATCGATCGGCTTCAGTTAGCAACAGTAGCGAAGGAATCGCTCGATCGGGTTCAGTTAACAGCCATCGATCGATCGCTCGGGTTCAGTAACCCGTAGCCTGCAGTGCAATCGCTCGGGTTCAGTTAGAGCCCAACGCCTCGCTCGGGTTCAGTTAGAGCCAACGCCTCGCACACACGCGCGTACGTGTACGAGAGAAACACGCATCGCTCGGCCCCCGACCTCCCACCGTAACCGGGAACTCCCCGAAATTTTCCTCGCCCTCGCTTCTACCACGGTTTTTTCTGTCATGGACGGCCCAAAGAATGTCATGTAGCTGCATCTCCGGCCCGCCCAGGATGAAAAGCCCATTTTCTGTCATGATTTTTTGTCATAGAAGTAGGAGCCCACCACATCTATGATGATACCGGGTTTTGTCACAATTATCGTCATAGAAGTGTCATATGTATGACAGAAAAAAAATTCGTTCAGCCCAAAATGTCACGGATGTGTCTTTTTTTTGTAGTGTGAGCTACCTTATGAGCATCATCCTCTTGGATATGTATAGGAATCAAATCATATTTTGTGGAAATTAGTTCTAAGCCCAGACATATGTTCAAAACAACATAGAAGCCATTTCAGGTTTTTGGCTGAGACCAGGTTGTTATCAAGAAAAAGGAGGGTATCATCTGCATATTGCAGACTTGTCACCCCTTGTGGGAAAATATTTGTCATAAACCCTGTTAGTAAATTATTCCTAGCTGCTTTATTAAGCATTCTACTAAAAATATCAGCCACCAAGTTGAAAAGCATGGGGGAGGCATGATCACCTTGTCTCACCCCTTTAAAAGTCTCAAAAAAAAAATCACTGTTGCAGTCATTGATCCTAACTCCTACTGAACCTTTGTATAAAATGGACTTTACTTTCTCCATCCACTTGGGGCTAAAACCCCTTTGATACATAGTCTTCAGAAGGAACTCTTTACTAACTCTATCATAGGCCTTCTCATAATTCAATTTAAAAACAAACCCTTCTTTCTCATGTGTCACAGCATCACGAATAATCTCATGAGCTGTTACCACACTCTCCACAATAAATCTGCCTTTAATAAAAGCAGTTTGGTTCTGTGAGATAATCTCATCCCCAATGTCACCTAGTTGGTTGGCCACACACTTAGCAAAAAATTTAAAACTACAATTGGACAAAGCAATGGGTCTAAATTTTTGAATAGTGTCAGCCCCAGGTTCCTTTGGGATGAGTGTTAGCAAGGAGAAATTTAGTCTAAATAAATCTAAGGAATTATTATCCAGGCTTCCACCATCAACATAAAATCCTCTTTAATGGTAGACCAGAAGTGCTGATAGAAGAGGAAGGGAAACCCATCAGGCCCAGGTGCCCCTTCAGCATAAGAACCAAAGACTGCTTTCCTCACATCCTCTTCAGTGATATTAGCTTTTAGAATCCTATTATGATCTTCAGAAACTTTTTCAGAGGGATCCCAAAAATCATCATCTAGCGAAATATCTAGGGTATCCTCTCTGCCAAAAAGCTTCTTGTAGTAGTCTACAGCAATATCCATAATATCCTTAGTGTTTTCTACAGGACCATTTGGTCCAACCAGCATATCTATTTGTTTTTTCCTCCTCCTATGGTTAGCAATAGCATGAAAATATGCAGTATTTCTTCCCCCCTCTAAGATGTTTCTCTGTCTGGATCTCTGTCTGGATTTAATTTCCTCCAATCTCCATATATTTTGAAGATCAGAAGCAATTTTGTCCATCCTGATCTTAGAGGGAGGGGCAAGTGCTTTAGATTCAGACTCTATATCTAATAAATCATATTCAGCAACCAACTGCTGTTTGTTCCTGTTCTGGGCAGCCTCATAGTTGGCATTCCAGCCTTTACACACTCTTCTCAGTAATATGATCTTATATTGCCATCTATCTAAAGGGTTTTTAATAGAGCATGGAGCACTCCAGTATTTCTTAACCATGTCTTCAAAACCTGCAACTTCCAACCACCATTTTTCAAACCTGAATTGTTTGTTCTTTGGTGGTTGGATAGCTCCAGTATCTACCACTAGAGGAGTGTGGTCACTACCCACTCTAGGGAGAGCTTTGAGTTGAACAGCTGGGAAGATAGCTTCCCAGCAGGTGGTAATAAAGACCTTGTCAATACTAGCCATGACCAGCTTATCCTGGTTATGGGCCCAAATAAACTTTCTATTAGAGGGTTTAAGCTCTACCAACCCATACTTATCGACCCAGTCATTAAACAGGGTTACCCAATGTAAATTAACATTCCCAGAACTCTTCTCCTCACTACTTCTGACCAAGTTGAAGTCACCTCCAATTATAGTGGGCCCCAACCAGGCATCTAGTAAATTATGCAGCTCATTGATGAACTCTAATTTGAGGTTATCATAGGCTGACCCATATACAGAGATAAATCTCCAAACAATTTTATTCTTTTTATTCTTAAGCATACATGAAATAGAAAATTCTAAAATATCAACAGATACAATATCAAACTCCTCAGTATTGACCCCCATTAGTATCCCGCCAGCAGTGCCTACAGCAGGCAGCCAGTGCCAAGAGTATTTACCCTAAGGGTCAAAATTGGAAATTTGGAAGTCATTAAAAGACTCCTTTTTTAGTTTCAGAAAAGCCAATCAAGTCAGCATGGGTGTCTCTAATGAGCTTACCCACTGCCTTGAGTTTTTCAGGCTTGTTCAAACCTCTAGCATTCCAAAATAGGCTTACTACCATTAATAAACTCAAGTTTTCTACAGCTAATTTTCCTACCTGAGACAACCTCAGCCCAAGGAGGGGCATCTTCAGGGTGATCCCTACTGGGATCACATCCTGGGGCTGATTTCTCAGACATCTCTGCTCTAGTTTCATCAAGATTCAAGTCTAAATTAGCAGGGAGGAAGCACTCTGGGTGAGTGCCTTTGAATGCAGATAACCTGCTTTCCTCCACTTGCCTCATAACTTGAATATTTTGAGATATACTACTATCATTATCACCTAATTTCAAGCCAGCTTTCTTAGCTTTCAAGAGTAACTCTTCATCATTAAAAGCAGAAAAGGAGTTATGGTTTTTGTTACCTTTAGGAATTTTCAGATCTTTCAATCTTTTGAGGTCTTCAGCTTTTTGAATAGCATTCCTTCCATCTTTCTTGATTCTGGTGCTCACTCTAGGTGCCACCACAGTCCCCCATTTGTGCTTTTGTGGCTTTGGCTCCTTCAAAGTGGCCCCATCTCCATCAGACTCTTCATCAAATTGCTCCAGCAATAGAATAGCAATGTTATCTTCAGGTTTTTTCTTCTTCAAATTTTCCTTCATGTTAGAATCACTTTTCAGTCCCAGTATAGCACTTTGCACTCTTTTTTCTAGTGAATTCACTAGTTCCACTGGTGTCTTGGACTTAGTAGGAGCTTTCTGAGAGTTCTGAGATGGGCCTCCAGACTTTGGATTTTTGTTCTTGTCAGTTTCCATGTCTTTGGGGCCCTGCATTTGCATATCCCTTCCAGGACTTCCTTCTAGCAGGTCTTCATCTGATTTTTCTCCACCACTAGTACTTGGGTTTACATTACCAGTATTTGGAGCTGTGTCAACAAGGAATGATATAAGGAATAATTCCTTGTCAATCTCCACCAGCCTTTCTGTTGGGATCTTAGAAATGTCCCTCACAGCAACTTGCACTTTAACTTTTTCATAGAAGCTTCTAAATATCTCATGCCAGTCAGCATTCACCAAGATGCCCAAGATGTAAGTAATCTGAGAGATCACTTTCCAAGTAAGCTTGTTAACAGGGATTCCAATCATGGTTACCCACACCTCTTGGAATTCAGCATAAGCAACCTCTTCCCCATCCCATTTATCAAATGAAACAGACACTCCCTTCTTCCTGAGATTAATGGAGGGTAGCTCTACCAAATCCTTCACCTTCTTGTGGGGAGGGAACCTGACTAGGAATCTCTTCTCAGTCTACTGCCTCACCTGCCATGGCAAGTTGGTTTTCCATATTTCAGAGAAGTTGTTTTTCAGTTCTTGTGCTGTAATAGAACCTTCTTCAATCACAGCAACACATACATTGGACATATTCAGCCATTTTACAGCCTCCTTGTCATCTGATTCAATGTGGAAGAAGCCCAGCCCTGCATTAGCATTGCCAAAGTATTGGGCAGTAGCTTGTGGCTTGTACCATTCTAGGCAGTTGTCCATATGATGCC
The DNA here is from genome assembly GCF_018294505.1 of Triticum aestivum. NCBI lineage: Eukaryota > Viridiplantae > Streptophyta > Magnoliopsida > Poales > Poaceae > Triticum > Triticum aestivum. Next base: position 45,907,889 of record NC_057796.1, read on the forward strand.
CTGGTTTGTGACAGATGAAACACTTTTTGGGCATTGGACAGATCCCCACAAAGTGTGCTGGTTCTCCACAGTTATAGCAAATGACATCTTTCATTTTTTGGGTCATAATTGATCCCCACTTCCTCATTTCTGCTCTGAGAGCTATCAGCTTTGTCATTCCCAGATTTCCCTTGCACTTCTTTTTGTGAGAAGCTCTTGCTTTTCCTCTTCTGTTGGTTTTGAGAAATCTGTTGATGAGTGCTAGATTGCCCTTCTCCAAACGCTTGCATCTGATTGCCAGGTTGTATCTGCTCCGAGGGGTGTCCATACTGCATCTGTTGCTGCTGGTGATGCATAATTGGCATCTGTTGTTGTTGTTGATGCATTACAGGCAAGCTAGGCAAGTACCGTTGAGGCCACTGATTAAACTGAGGGAATTGCATCCCTTGCCAAGGTGGCATCCCCTGCAAATTGCCCGCGCCCCCAAATTGATGCATGTTTTGGAAAGTACCTGGATGTATCTGCTGCATCGCCTGCGGCCCTTGTAGATTCATGCCACCAGACTGGATCGGGATCTGACCCGTCGGCTCAGTAGTTTTAGTACAGCTTCGGCTTGGGTGGGTCCTACTGCGTATACCAGTTGCCGCTTGCGAAGAAGGGAGAAAAACAAACTTGCTTAACGAGTAACAAAAAAAGCTAAACCCGCAGTACGTACGTAGCCGTGTCGAGGCCGGTGCAGGTCGGTCTCCTGACTCGCGGGCTGGTCGGCCGGTGGGTTCTCTGGAATTAAGTGAATGCCTACCGTGAGCAAGAGTACTACTACTGGATGGTACTTCTTATATCTAATGAATAAAGTCTTGACATTTTAAAAAAAGGCACTGTGATCTTTCATTTCCCTTTGTCACTTGCAGCCAGACCGGCCAAAGAGTAGGACAGAGAAGAAATTACCTAAAGAATAATAGTCTTGCTAACTCTCAATTGACTAAGAATTCATTAAGTCTCAGTCCATGCTATGTCCATAAGGATCCGTGCAATTTTTTTCTTCGGTTTTTTTCTCTTCTGCATGTTATGCCACTTGACCGAGACTTACTTAAATCTTAGTGGACTGAGACCTAGCCACACCTAACTAATAAAGCTTCCTCTTGAGTTGCAAAAAAGAATAAACATGTATTAGTCTGTTGCAGTGAAACAAGGTAACTATCATGTATGTTTTTGACATATTCATAATTATTACAATTTTTGAATTTGTGATGTTTGCATTACATTTAAATTTATTCGTACTGTAATTCTAGATACACCACTACTTTGACGTCACTACATACACAATTACAACGGTTAGTTTGCTAACTGTGCAATTTTAAATTTTGGAGAGCTATGCTATTTCATCTCACACTTGTTTTCTTATACTCCTCAGTCATGGAATCTGATGGGGATTTTGAGCAGCAACCCAAACAGTTTGATCTCGAGTGTATTGGCCTGTGAAGTTAACAAATTGACCGAAACTCATACGCGCGAGAAAGTGTTCGTGGCATCGATTGATGCAGTTGCTAAACGAAGTTGGGAGCAGAGCTTCGTTGTCGCTCATTTAGTCCTGTGATCAGTAGTATTGTCATAGTAGTTATGATAATTAACTCCAGATTAATTAGGCAAATGACTGAGCTCTTCATACTTTAACCTCTAAAAAAGTTTTGCTTCAGTAAATATGCAA
>NC_057796.1:45909938-45914015 GCF_018294505.1 Triticum aestivum
CGGCCCCCTCAGAACTACACATAGCCTCGCCACTACTGCCAACGTGATGATACCAATTTTAAAGAGACTCTCTTTACCAAGCAACCTGATGGTTCTCATTGCACTGCTTTCCACGGTGACGGCAATAAGTTCTATCTTGTTCACTGTGTGGGCACGTTTGAATTAATTTAAGTTATCGTTTGGCGTCCCCTCCCTAGTCGGCGGGATTACGGTGCTCACTACATATGCAGTTACAACGGTTAGTTTGCTAGCTGTACAGTTACATCAACAACTAAATTACATTATGTTTGCACATATGCTAAATTTGCGCCAATCTCCACATGAAAACTTTGAGCTTTGATGGGACCGTGAGCTTCCAAAGAGAAGTCCAGGATTTTCATTTTCTTCATTCGTAGATGAACCACCTCTCCCCTCCGGCCAACTCTCACACTGGAGCTTGGTATGGAGCATAAACCTATCCATTGAGCTTACTGTGAACTGCCCCTTCTTGTCCAGAGCCTAGGCCCAAAAACCCTCTGTATTACGGGTACATACATGTATATTTAGGAATGCGTCCTGATGACGGAGGAGGTGTTTCGGTGGGTTAGGGCGGTCAGAAGCGGGCGTAGCAGCGTTTCGGACTCCCGCAAAGCCTCCCACATTTGTCTTCGGTTGCAGGAGAAAACACGTCCGGACCGCGCCGCGGATCGATACATGACCACGTTGAAGGACTTCCGCGATCCGGACGTATGCGGGCGGTTTGCGGCCCGGCATTGAAGATGCCCTAAGAGAAAGTATAATAAGGTGACATAGGCGGATTGTAAGATTTAAATATCTTTGATGAGCTGGATGAGAGAGAAGAGGAGAGACAAGAGAAGCAGGCTGTAGATCTACAGCCGGCTGTAGTACCGTCCCCAAGAAGCGCGTGAGAGTATATGATGGGCCATGTGATAGAAACGTAGTAGTACTTTATTATAGCGCACTACTATACATATTGGCTATAAATGACACTGCAACATGTTATAGCCATGATTCGGCTATATTAGGCTAGTCGTAATGACGAGTATCATATGTACTGCATAATGCATATAATACTAGTTTATAATACTAAATCCGTAGTGCATAGTATCATAGATGACTTCATTTATTAACATGCATAACACATAGCAGCACAATATTTAATATGATACGATATCATGATATAATACTCAACCCCCTCTCCCTTCATTTAATTCTATGCCACCTCACCAAATTTGCCTAGTTGGCATGCATGATACTCCTTATGATACTCCCATTACAACCAGCCTTATGAACCATGCTCTGAGAGCAAGTACAATAGGGTGATGTAAGCAAACGATAAGGATTTAAATATTATATTCTTACTTAGTTGGAAGAGAGAGAACAGAAAAAAGAAGAAAAGCGGCCTGTAAACTTGTATTACTAGCCAGCTGCAACTCGCGCTCCAAAAAGCATTATGAGAGAAAAAGGTGAGCCATTAATGATAAAATAGTAAAATATTATAGCAACCTATTATGACTTGGCTCTTAGGGGTTGTTTGGTTTGTGACTAACTTTGCCAAATATTGCCACACCTAAGGTTAGGCAAGTTTGACCAACTTAGGTGAGTATTTGGTTCAAGCCACACCTTAGGCAAGCTACACTTCGGTCCCACATGGCATACACACAAAAAGTGTGGCAAGATTCTCTTAGGCTTGCCAACTTGTGGCTCTCATTGTGATGAACTAACCTTAGGCAAACTTGGCAAAAATGTGTGACAAAGTGTGGCAATGCTAGTCCTAAAACCAAACAGCCCCTTAGTTTAGCTAACGATGACATGACTATTACCTATAACCAATAGTTGGCTCTACTATTAACCATGCTTTTCTTATCTGCCCGGCCTTAATAATGAGGCCCTAACAAAGTACGAAGTACAGCACACAAACAAAGGATGGTACAGAGACCGAAGTACGAATGCAAGCCAACAGGCCACTAACGACGACATAGCACGGGGCATAGAATGCCACGCAGACGGCACAACCCACCCGAGGACGAAGACGAAATCGAGGCGAGGCCCAACCGATGAAGACCCCTGTCTCGCAAGACTCTCTGGAAAGACAATTTTTTTAACGTAAAGCGAAGACGACTTTCTTACATAAGGTGAAGATCGCTGAAATTTGAGATGGGCTCTAGGCCCATATAGCAATTTTAAAAAAATCTCTAAGGGCCCATGTGGGTTATATGGCACTAAGTGTAGTGCGAAGTTTAGTCCCACCCCGAAAGTGGAAGAGGGGTTGGACCTCCTTATAAGGGATTCTTTTCTACATGCTATTGGAGCTTGAGGATAGAAGAGGCCCTCGTGCACTCCTCCTCCGCCTCCCGCCACGCCATGCCTCGTCACGACGCGCCGCGCCGCGGGTTGCGGAATTGAGCCGAGCTCGCTGTTCGTCTACTTCCTCTACGTCCGCGTCGCCCTCATCATCACCATGTCCATCGACGCCGAACGTACCACCATCGAGAAAGCTGAAGCCGACAAGAAGGCTGCCGAGGATGCCGCTGCTGCCACCAACGCCGCGGCGTCTGCATGGCCTACTGAAGGGTATAACTCGTTTAGACTTATGAAGGTTTTGCTCCTTTCCCCACTTGTTCTGAGGGCTTAGAAGATACAAAACATATGCTTTTCCGAAGATCACAGTGCCTTAACCGCAGGTAAACACTGGTGAGGTGAAGAGCGTTCGAGTTGAAACGAAACGGTAACTAAGATGAATGCATCACAGCCGTCCATCGAAGACTTGTCTCGTGCGCGTCCACCGCAGCCCTTCGCCAACTGAACCTGGAGTTGGACAGTCGAACAACACTTCTCCAGTAGTTTCAGTACAGTACAGCTCGGCTTGGGCCCTGACAGAATGTACGTGCGCATGCCCGCTTGAATATGACGCGGAAAGTACAGTAGAGCACAGGATCGTTATCCGGAAAGCCCGGATCGTTAAGGTTGAGTGGATCAAGCTAAGAAAATTGTTCCTCCTCCTTCCTGATGCATTCATGCGCGCGCTTTTTCTTTGTAAAACACCGCGTCAGAGCATCTCTAGCAGATCTCGTAAAAAGCCGACCCGCAAAATGCGTTTGCAGTTCGCGAAAAAACGGCTTTACGGGGCGGCGCAGACGGCCGCAGAGACAGACCCCGCAAACGGACTCGTATAAAAGGATATTCGCGGATATGCTCTTTTACGGGATGGCTTTGCAGGGTCTGATCCGGCGTCGCTCCCGCCGGCCCGCAAATTCTAAATTTGCACCTCATAATTACATAACATAATGCATTTTTTTGCTTTTTCAACAATATTAGATACATAGGACATCACCAAATCATTGCTAAAATAGTAAGACCAAAGAAAATAAGAACCATAATTATGCATTTTAGAAGATTTCCAACTTTCATAACTGCTTCCAATAGTTGGACCAATATCTTCTCCATGCATTCATTATTAATCTGTGGATTCTTGATTTTGCATTCTTCATTCTTCTTCTTTGGTCCTAAAGAAGTAGACGTTGCTTCCCCTCTAGTTGCACATGCAGTCGCTTCATTGCCTTCGAATCTACTAAGGAGTGCACGAACGTCTATTAAGTTTCTTTCTATCAATAATTCAATATATTCGTCTTCCCAAAACCAAAATGAGCATCCATCTTCCTACACACATGATGATGTTCGAAATGAGCTATCGCAATTGAACCAAAGAATGCAGTGCCAAAGCTGAATGAAAACAACACGTACCACGTCGTTTTCACATTTGCAGAACACCTAACCGGGTGCTTTCGCTTGCCCGAATTTAGCCGCAGCACTGTTCGCGTGCAGTCGTCACACTGTATGAGCGGCATCGGCGAGCCACTGAGCCTCTGCGCGAGCGCTGAGCCTGGCGGCCGGCCGGCCGAATCCATGCTGGCAAACCGGCGGCGGCGGCGACTGGACGAACCCGTACCTGCATGCAGCGATGGGACTTTGCCGGGGTTGCGCGAGGTTCTCTCCGATCATTCCACCGCTTGGCGGAGTCACCGGCGGCCGGAAAAGCCAAATCCGGCCGCCCGCGACGAAGGGCCGCAGATCTGC
>NC_057796.1:45914283-45927939 GCF_018294505.1 Triticum aestivum
AAGGGCAACCTCGTGCGTGTGGCAGCTTTTCGGCGTGATCCCGCCGGCTACTTTCACCGGAATTGTGGGCGGCGGCCCGGCAGCGGGGCGAGGGGGAGAGGGGAGGTGGTAGGTGGGGAAAAGCGCGGGCTGAAATGTCCTCCCATCAACCGCTCCCGCTATTATATAGGGCACCGACAGGTCGGAGGGAGGGGGACCCGCGTATTCGCGGGTTGGGGTCAAGATTTTGCCACGTCCCTTAAATTTTTTTACGGGCCGGCCGCTTTTGAGGTGTCTATTCGGACGGGATTTTTCACGCCAACTCATATTTTAACAATTATTTTACGTGTCAAGGCTTTTTGCGGGTCTGCTAGAGATTCTCTCAGTACCACGCACGCAGGCACGCAGGTGAAGTCTCTCTCTCCTGCACGCGAGTATCCGTGCTAGCTGGTCTTGGTGCTACTTGGGCGGTGCGGTGCAGGTCGGTCTCGCGACTCGCGGGCTGGTCGGCCGGTGGGCTCCTTGGAATTAAGCGAATGCATGCCGTGAGCTCGCGTATTACTGCTGCGTTGGGTGGTGCTCGTACGTTCCTTCTTTCTTTACAAGTCGACAGGTATGTAAAGTCAATTCGGTAACTGTTGCTGTAAAAAAAAGGTCAATTATGTAACTGTTACTACACTTGTTTGTCAACTCTGCTACTCGGTCCGTTTCAGATTACTAGAACTTGTTTGTCAAAAAACTACTCCCCATCCGGGTATTTGTATACGAGAATTTTGCATCGTTTGAACCGACATGTGACAGAGATACAAGTTGGAAAGCCTAATTATACTGTCGCTGTTGATTTCTTTAATGTTATTTTTGACATGCTGCACGACCAAGAAATGGTGCGGCTTCGTGTGCCACGTCCTCGCCAACCCGGTGCACTATACTCCTCCCTAGTCAAGCGCGATGATGGAGTAATTGACGAAAAAACTGTCACATTTCACGTAAGCGTCCCATAGAACTACCATATTTTGAAAACTGACCAAAAACTTCAGTTTAGCGCTGATTTCGTGACAAAAAACTACCACATCGTGTTGATGACCGATTGAAGCGTTTTAAACGTCTTTCTGATAGATCCGGCCCACCTGTCAAGACGGAGGCCGCGCTAACGGCTAACGGCGCTCGCCTGGCGCCCGTTAGCCGCGCGCGTCGGTCGGGCCCGGTCGGACCAGGACTAACCTGGCCGACCGGCTCGCTCGTCGTCCTCACCACCTCACTCTCCCCCGAGCTCACTCGCTCACTGTCCTAGCCCTAGCCGTCTTCATTCATGGCGGCGGCGGATCCAAACTTCGGCGCCGAATCGCTTGGAGGAGCGCCCCTAGACGTGCTGGGCGGCGGGGATGCCGTCTTCGTCGAGGTTGATAACTGGCTAGGCAGCAGTAGCTTTCTCCTCGAAAACCAATCCCAGCCTCAACCTGAGTCGTCCCAGACGATTGTGAGGCGGCGTGTAGCAGCGTCGAAGAGAAGAGGCGCAGCTCGAGGCCGGCGCAAGCTTCCTTGTCCTGCTGGCGGCGCGAGGTATGGCAAGCTTCCTTGTCCTGCTTCCTTGTCGTGATGTCCGATCTGTAATTGTTTTTCTGAAATGATTTGTTTTATTAGGAATCACGATATATAGGATAGTTGCATAGTTAGCTTTACATTAGAACCATGTTTGAGCACAACAGGAATTGAAATCTGCTGAGAACATTAACAATTTGTTTTGCTGTGACTGAATCCAAAATGTCAAAAATAGAAAATTTGAACTGTCAGACACTAAATATTGTGCAGACCATTTAATTATAAATTTTCCAATTTGTAGTGCAGTATTGATGACCCCAAGTGGGAAATTTGGTTCCATTTCTTAGCCAGAGAATCTGTGGTTGGAGGAATTTACCAGTCAGATATATCATTTTTGACTATGGTTTCTCTCATTCAGAGTGAGGGCTACTCATCTGATGATTATATGTACTGTGTTGTCGATGAGGAGAAAGGAATAGAAGGTATGGAGCATCTTGGTTCTGAACATGATGCGCAGCAGATGTTGATTCACTTTGAGAAGGAGAAGAGTGTGAACATACGAGTTGTCAGAGCAGATGAGCCATGTAATGCAGATGAAAATAGAGACAGTTATTTTGCTGAACATTGCATTAACACTCAACAAAGTTGCACAAAGTTGGTGGATGCAGTCATTGACAGAAAGGATGAGCTTAAGAAAAGTAGTCTGCAGATGGAAGATGACTTTAACCATTTTGAAGGTGACACTGATGTGTCTGAATTTCTTTCTGATGATGTGCAGTCAGGTTCAGATGACAACAATGTGCAATCACATCCAGGTTCCCCCTCTGAAGAAGAAGCTGCAGAAGTAGATACATCAGTGGTCCAGAAACTTAAGCCAGTCAGAAATCCTGGTCCAATCATTAGATCCCACCAAGAGGTTCAAAAAGAGGTAAAACCAGACTGGTTTCCTAAAGCAGATGAATTTTGTTTTCCTGGTGATGTTGGCATTAGTGATAAAGAAGAAGAGCCTCAAGGAGCTTTCAAACTAGCAAGTGGCAGGAAGAGAGTGTTGAAGAAGTCAAAGGATAGGGTATGGTTCAATGAGAAGCTTCCAGATCCACATGAACAGTTTTGTAAGGGATTGTGCTTCAGCACTGTTTATGAGTTAAGAGATGCACTTAGGGATTTTCACATCAGGACTCTGAGGAATTTCCAGTATCACAGAAATGCCCCTGATAGGATTATTGTTTGGTGCTCAGAGAGAGCCCCTGGATGTGATTTTCATATCAGTGCATCTAAGATAGCTCATGAAAAAACTTTCTGCATCAAGAAGTGTGATATGCTGCATACTTGTGGAGCATGTGCAGAGACCACAAAGGTTACTACAAAGTGGATGTCCAAATCAGTACAACCAGCATTGAGAGAAGACATTAGATCTCCTGTGGATGCATTAATAAAGAAGACTAAGACTAAATTCTCAGTTGATGTTTCAAGAAGTGTTGCCTATAGGGCAAGGAGGAAGGCTGTTGGTGTGGTGCAGGGTGACCACAAGCAGCAGTACTTGAGGCTGAGGGATTATCTTCAAGCTGTTCTTGATACAAACCCTGGGAGCAGGTGTATTGTAACAACATTTGTTGACCCAGAAAACCCTGCACCCACTCCTAGATTCAAGTACATGTTCTACTGTTTGGCAGCTTCAAAGGAAGGGTTTCTTAATGGTTGTAGACCATTTATAGGTAAATATTTCCTGATTGTGTTGTACATATTTGTGTGTCAATTTTCTTCTGTAGCTAATGTGTGACTCCATCCTGGGCTTGATGGATGTTTCATCAAGTTAACCACTGGACAACAAATTCTTGCTGCCACAGGAAGGGATGGTAACAACAACATCTACACTATAGCTTTTGGTGTGGTTGACAAGGAAGATGGAGACAGTTAGACTTGGTTTTTAACTCAGTTGAGATGCTGCATTGGTAGTGGCAACAAATTTGGAACATGCACAATAATATCTGACAGGCAAAAGGTTAGAAACTAAATCATTGATCATAGTTGCTATAGTAATTCACTGAATTATGTGAGTGTGTTCATATGTAGATCTATTTTGTGAATTTACAGAGATTACTTAAGGCAATAAATGAAGTGTTCCCTGATTCACCTCAAAGATTCTGTCTTAGGCACATATATGCCAACTTCCAATCAGCTGGTTACAGAAGCAAAGAACTAAAGAAGTGTGTCGACAAGGCTAGCTACTCTTATACTAGACATGGGCATGAATTAGGGATGGCAGAGCTGAAAGCACAGTGTGAGGATGCTTGGAAATGGCTTAAAAATATAGAAGTCTCTGCTTGGGCTAGGTATGCTATGGACCATACTTGCAAAACAGATCTAGTTGTGAACAACCTTAGTGAAGTCTTCAACAAGATGATACTTGATGTTAGATCCAAACCAATAAGGACAATGTTTGAAGGGATCAGGACAAAGCAGATGATCAAGAGGCAACAGACTAGGGAGAAGTTACAGACTTGCAGGTGGACAATCACACCAAATTACTCAGAGATTCTAGAGGAGAATAAAAAATATGCCAAGTACTGCCAGGCTGACAGAGCTGGTGAAACAATTTGGCAAGTAACAAGCAAAGAAAAGCAATATTGTGTGGACATGGCAACCTGCACATGTGACTGCAAGAGATGGAACATGACAGGTGTACCTTGTAGTCATGGCATATCTGCAATGACCAAGCAAAAGCTGCATTCTGAGGACTATGTGTCTGAATTTTTCAAGAAGCCATTGTACATGGAGACATACAAAGCAATTATTTACCCTGTCCCTGGTCCAGATTGCTGGTCTGATACAAACACTCAAGACATTCATCCTCCTGTTTTTAAAGAAAAGGCAGGCAAAAGCAGACATCAAGGAGGAAGGGAGAGTTTGAGGTTCCAGCTCCAAAAGACACAAGTAGGATGGGCACTATGACATGTGGAAACTGTGGTTTGGAAGGACACAGGTATACAACATGCAACAAGACTCTGAAGCCTAGTCTTCAGATGAGGAAAAACAAACACCAGGTAATTATCAAGCTTGGAAAAAAATCTCAGACATTTCTGAATGAGTACACTTCTAGAAATAAAAGTTATGTTTGACATGCAGGAAAACAGGGCAGTTTACTCTGATATACCTGCTGCAAGAACCACATCAGTCCCTGTTGCAAGAGGTAGAAGAGGAGCACAAGCTTCATGTAGGCCTGCTACATCTCAACCAGGTCCTTCTACTTCTGCACCAGGCCCTACACCAAGAGCTAAAAGAGGGAGGACTGCAGGTGGAGGGAGGACTCATGGATTCACTGCACCAAGAGCTGCAACCACTTCAGATATTCAAGTTGGGACCAAGAGGAAGAGGACCCGAAGCTCAAAATTGGCAGGCTACTTCTACTGTAGTGGTAACTACTGAAACCTGTCAGCTCAAAATTGGGAGGTTTTATGTGCACTTTCTGAATTTGTTTAGCACTTTCTGAATTTGTTGTGCACCTTTCTGAACCTGTCGTGCACTTTTCTAAACCTGTCGTGCACTTTTCTGAACTTGTGGTGCACTATCTGAACCTGTCGTGCATTTTCTGAAACTGTTGTGAACTTTGTGCATTTGTTTGAAACCATTTTGTTCACATAACTGTGGAAATGGGCCTCAGACTAGGCTCTCATATTGGACCACAGTCCACAAGCCTGCGTAAGTGTCTATAAAAATACCCTAACCTGTCCTTTCCCGTACCACTAAAACCCTATCCGCCAGCATCACTACAACCCTACCCTAGCCACAAAGATGGATCCAAGCATAGGAGAGGTTGTCGACGACCAGGAAGAGAGTTCTAGAGCAGCAAGAAGGGCCGCAAGAGCAGAAAGGAGGGGTCGTAGGGCTCAGGCACGCGAGCAACGCCAGAGGCTGGCTGCAACAATTATGGCAGCCCGCAACTCCCTCGACGTGATGCAGTTCAAGGAGGTGTTCCCAGATGGAACAATCATCACCGATAAATTGATCATTTGGTGGGCTAGAGATAGGGCAACCTTCCATCGCTACCAAGTCACAAGGGCTAGGTGGAGCAGAATCCTTGATTCTGCATCTTGAAACAGTTCAAGGTTAAGTTCTTCAATGTTATCTTAATTCTCCAAGTCTCTGGTTCTATTATGTATGTGATGATGTGTCTGAAATTTCTCTGAATGTATGCGCACTTGTTTGCGTGGATTTCTCTGTCAATTTCTCTGAATTTTCCGAATTTGTGCTCTGAATGTATGCGTACCTGTAGATTTTCTGAATTTTCTGAATTGTGCTATGAATGTATGTCAATTTCTCTGATTTTTCTCTAGAATCAGTACCTCAGTCACCACGAAATAACTATTGCACAACTTTCACCTAACATCACTTAACCAGCAAAAGTTTCAGCACACAATAACTACTGCACAACTACCACCCTGTCAAATACTGCTGCACAAGTTTTACTTCTCCACTGCCTCACTCCACTTCTCTTTAACTACCCCCCCTCTTTCTTCAGCTACTCTACTCACATCACCACAACTTCACCTCGCTCAACACCACTGCACTCACCACTTCCTGCTCTAACCATGGCTGCTTCTTCCTCTTCTTCGGACCCATGGCTCAACCCATTCCCAACTGGCAAGGGATGGGTTGCCATGCTTTATGGTTTGGCGCGCGGCGACGACGACCTCTTCGTGGACTACATGAAGGTCGTCACAAGGTACACCAGCGTTCAAGAGCTGGTGGATGGAGTAGACGAAGGGAGAAAGAAGGCGACGAGTGAGGAGAAGCAACGCATGGACCAGCAATATGGAAACTGAGGTAAGGGGATCCTACCCATAGATATACTGCTATGGGCAATGAAAGAGGCGGGCTCCGCCGATGCTGGGCAGAGGCAGCGGTGGGCAGACCACCACTACGTCGCTCCAGCACAATCTACGGCTGAAGCAAATGCAAACAAGCACCAAGACGAGGACGACGACCTCCAGATCATCGCACCACCAGCACTGCAGGCTCGCCGCCGCCCTCCTCCCATCATCTTCATCGATGAAGACGAAGATGAAGAAGAACAGGAGGTGCAGATGCCACCAAATCATCCCACCAAAGTGAAGCAGGAGGTACGACGCTCAGGCCGCTTAGCAGGGCAGGCGCCTAACTGAAACTGAATGTGAAACTATTTAGTTTCACATTCAGTTTCGTCAGTCTTATTCAGTGTTGGCTAGTTTTAGTTATGTCGGACTATTTGGTGCTATCTGTCTATGTAATGCTATGTATGTTGCATCCTCAGACAATTTGTGTTATCTATGCTACCTCCTATGTAATGCAAGTTTCAGTTTCATTTTCATTTTCAGTTTCAGTGTTGTTTGGTGTTACTAGATTCAAGTGTAAGTATTAGCAACAACTTCCTAGCAGCAACAAATTGTAGATGTAGATCTAACAACATCTGGATAATATGGTTCAGGGGGCATTACAAATAGGATTATCTTAGAGCATTACAGATCAGGGGCATTACAGCACCCAACAACACAACCAAAATGATCTGAAACCATATGCAGTTAATAGGGAGTTCATATTAATACTAAGATGCATATCCACATCAGATTCTAGTACTAGGCCAGTTATATATATAGGCCTCATATTCACTTACCAACCCTAGGTACCACTTCACTCCTCCATGACAACTTCTTTGATCTCGTCTAGCTTTTCTTTGCACCCATGACCTGCCTTCAAGAGCTCAGCAATGATATGCTCCATCTTCTTCTTCTCTTCTTTAAGGAGGTCTCTCTCAACTTGTATCTCCTTCATGGATTTCCTGGTGTTTTGAATGATATCAGCTTGACTCTGCAGGATGCACCTCTGTTCTTTCTTGAGCTTAAGCTTCTCCATTTGAATCTCAATCTTTGCCTGCTCCTCAAGCTGATGCTTCTTCTCCTTAAGTTCATTGATTGCCTGGCTTGTGTAATCCATGTCATGGGATTTCTACCCATCCTGGTAATCAAACAGCTTGGATACATCATCCACAAGCTGACTGTACTGATTGCCAAGAGAATCCAGCTCCTTCTTCAGTTTCTCAACCTCTATCTCATGAGCCTCTTTGTCTTGGACTCTACCAAGGTTCTCCTCATGATACATATCCCAGAGCTTGGTTAAGCACCTTTGCAAAATTACAGGCCAAGGGGCATCTACCCACTCTAAAACGCCACAGTTCACACCATCCTGAAAATTCAGTTAAATTTAAAGTGAGCTTTATTCTTCATTAACAAACATATTCACAATAACAAATCATAAACAGTACTCATATATGTAGCTACACTACACTAGCTAACTCTATACTACAAATTATAAATCAGTGCTATGTTTCCATTGCTCTTTGCTGCTATTTGCTACAAGTACATAATTTAGACATAGCACCGTTCTTATAATTAAGCAAAAATGAGAAAAGAAGCAGCAGCATTATTCAGAAAAGCACAAAATGAATCAATCACAGCCATGACAACTTGGTTCATTACCTCAGTTGCACATCCTATGAATCTCCTGCCAGTGTTAGTGCCTTCAAATGCCACAAATTTGCCAGCCCTCTCCCTGTGCAGGATGCACCTATGGTCAGATTCAGTCACAAGCCTAGAAAAGCTTGGATCTATCACAGTATCTGGAGTTTGCTGCAGCAGGAAACACATATATATCAACTACAGCTCGCATACATGAACTTAAATGGAGAAATCCCTATCCTTCTTCAAACCCTAACCCTAACCCTAGCAGAGGAGAGGAGAGGACAGATTGAGCTGACTTACAAAATACTCCATCTGCATGCTACTAAACTCGCTCATGTACTCGTCATCGTCAGAGGTCTCGTTGCTGTTGGGCCACGACGGCATGGTCGCGGCGTCGCCGAAGTGCGAGAAGAAGAAGAGGAGCAGTGGAGAGTAGAGGAGCAGAGTGAGTGAGCGAGTGAGCTCGGGGAAGACTGAGGTGGTGAGGACGACGAGCGAGCCAGTCGGCCAGGTTAGTCCTGGTCCAACCGGGCCCAACCGACATGCGCGGCTAACGGGCAGCAGGCGAGCGCCGTTAGCCGTTAGCGCGGCCTCCGTCCTAACAGGTGGTCCGGATCTGTCAAAAAGACGTTTAAAACGCTTCAATCGGTCATCAACGCGATGTGGTAGTTTTTTTGTCACGAAATCGGCGCTAAACTGGAGTTTTTGGTCAGTTTTCAAAATGTGGTAGTTCTGTGGGACGCTTACGTGAAATGTGGTAGTTTTTTGTCAATTACTCCGCGATGATGCAACACCCTCGGTCAGCGTACGTGGCACTATCAACCCGCGACACGCCGACACGTAAAGGCGACAAGTCATGCACTGGCCGTCCATTGGCGTTCCATGTCGGCATGTCAAGCAAAACTTAGAGGGTGTTTGTTTCCAGGGACTTATTAGTTTAGGGACTTAAAAAGTCCCTATAAGTCCCATCTAAACCAAACAGGAGGGACTTAAAGTGGGCATTTGGGACTTATGAAATAAGACTCTCAAGGAGAGTCTTATAGGGACTTATAGTTGTAATATGGTCTTTTAGTCCATGTTAAGTCTCACGAACCAAACAGGTAGGGACTTATTAGGGACTTGGGACTTATAAGTTGGGACTAAAAAAAGTCCTAGGACTTATGAACCAAACAGGGCCTTAACACGATCACGGTGATTTACGGATGCTGATTCCATGGCCAATGCAATCATCTTCACTTTATGTAAAAAGAAAACGTCTTCACTTTACTGCTTTCAAGTAAGTGACCCGGGCTTACCAGCTCCCATTAGATTTAGCTTGCTTACTTTTCGAGCACGCATTTGGAGTAATCAACAGCTAGCTAATAATACAACAATATGTGAACTATTTTGCTCACATTTTTCATACCATTCGATTCATACTTAGAAATACTTTCTTGCGAGTATGTAAGTATCAATGACATATTTGATTTGCAAAAAGAATCAATAAATATTTACCATATTTGCATAGAAAAGAGTTGTACTGACATATACTACTGGTAATCAAAACTCCAGTTTACGAACCGTTGTCTAAAACTCTACTACATCTCCTTCCATTAAGGTGGAAGAAGAGTATGTACTCCTTGTCATCTTGAAGTGAAAAGGAGACAAAGAAGCCCCAATGCATATCTTTTTTATCAACTTAAGAAAATATTGGTCTGATAGCTCCATCTTTCTTTCTAGAAATCTTTTCATGGATTCCCTCATTTTCAGTCTAAAATAAAAACTGAAAAGGTGCGAAGCCAACTGATCCAATCATCTCAAGTCTAACGTCGAGAAATCTGCCGTGCATTTCCCTTTTGGCTCAAGTGGCAGGCCACCGAAGTTTCTAAGAATTTCAGAGTCTTATCTCAAATCGCATGTTGCCTATTGACGATCTGCATCACGGTGAGTCCCGACTATTAAGAGGATATGCACCTATTGATCTGTCATTAGCCTCAACTTGTAAGTGCAAAGGGCATGTCTAGATGTCCTTCTCATCCGCGTGATTCACGTGTTATAAACTTCTATAAAGGTCCTGTAAATGGATATGCTTTTTTGTAACAAAAAGAAAATGAATTAAAACTACAAATGAGGACCATCAATTGGCACACATTCTTTTGTCCAATGTCGAACTATAACTCATCACACATGCTCACTCTTATCCCATGTTGTGCTCATGCATAATTTCGTACTCCTTCTGTTTCTTTTTACTCCGCATATAACATTTCTCTAAAGTCAAACTTCTTAAAGTTTGACCGAATTATATTTTAGAACATCAATATTTACAATACTAAAATTATGGAATATGATAATTAAGTTCACAATGCATGTAATGATATTGACTTAGTATTTGTGAATGTTGATATTTTTCAAATAAACATGGTCAAACTTTACTTCAAACAAACCTTATATGCAAA
The DNA here is from genome assembly GCF_018294505.1 of Triticum aestivum. Lineage (NCBI taxonomy): Eukaryota > Viridiplantae > Streptophyta > Magnoliopsida > Poales > Poaceae > Triticum > Triticum aestivum. Next base: position 45,924,731 of record NC_057796.1, read on the forward strand.
GTAAAAAAGAAAAAAAAAGGAGTATCATATCAACATGTGCCTCATGAGTCGTAAGTAAGCACGTACAGGCCCATTATAATTCAAGCATGAAAGTATTTTTACTAATCTGCCAAACTAGTGGTATCGAAGAAATGGTGTCACACGATCAAACTTGCCCAACGAAATGTGTGAATTGGTACTTCCGTTGATTCACGACAAGTGGCTGGACAAATGTCAACCACACAAAATTTAGGGTTTAAACCATCGACTGAAGGAAACAACGGCTGATGAAACACAAGATATTACTTGTTGTTATGACATTATTAATCCTCACTGATTATTAGGGCGTACTTGCTACGAGCAAGGAGATGATGGCTTTGGCAACTTTGGAAATCCTGAGATATTCTATCAACTATATATTTAAAAAATCCTAGATTTTTTCTCTTCGGAATTCAAAATTTGAAGCGTGATTGAGGAAGTGAAACAAGTAACAACACATTTATCAAAATAACACTCTACCTTTCCATCTACGGCTCTGAATACAAAGTAGGCGTCAAGACTCAAGTCACACAAAACAAACATATTAAGACACTATTTGAAGGAAATATTCCCTAGAGACAATAATAAAGTTTATTATTCATGCTAGAATTGTATTAACCGGAAACTTGATACATGTGTGAATACATAGATAAAACAAAGTGTCCCTAGTATGCCTCTACTTGACTAGCTCGTTAATCAAAGATAGTTAAGTTTGTAAACCATAGACATGTGTTGTCATTTGATGAACGGGATCACATCATTAGGAGAATGATGTGATGGACAAGACCCATCCGTTAGCTTAGCATAATGATCGTTTAGTTTTATTGCTATTGCTTTCTTCATGACTTATACATATTCCTCTGGCTATGAGATTATGCAACTCCTGAATACCGGAGGAACACTTTGTATGCTATCAAACGTCACAACATAACTGGGTGATTATAAAGACGCTCTACAGGTGTCTCCGTTGGTGTTTGTTGAGTTGCCATAGATCGAGATTAGGATTTGTCACTCCAAGTATCGGAGAGGTATCTCTGGGCCCTCTCGATAATGCACATCACTATAAGCCTTGCAAGCAATGTGACTAATGAGTTAGTTACAGGATGATGCATTACGGAACGAGTAAAGAGACTTGCCAGTAACGAGATTGAACTAGGTATGATGATACCGACGATCAAATCTCGGGCAAGTAACATAACGATGACAAAGGGAATAACGTATGTCGTTATGCGGTTTGACCGATAAAGATTTTCGTAGAATATGTAGGAGCCAATATGAGTATCCAGGTTCCGTTGTTGGTTATTGACTGGAGATGTGTCTCGGTCATGTCTACATATTTCTCGAACCCGTAGGGTCCGCACGCTTAACGTTCGATGACGATTTGTATTATGAGTTATGTGATTTGATGACCGAAGTTTGTTCGGAGTCCCGGATGAGATCACGGACATGACGATGAGTCTCGAAATGGCCGAGAGGTAAAGATTCATATATTGGAAGGTTATATTCGGACATCGGAATGGTTCCAAGTGATCCGGGTATTTTTCCGGAGTACCGAGGGGTTACCGGAACCCCCGGGGAAGTTAATGGGCCTTAGTGACCTTTAGTGGAGAGAGGGAAGAAGGGCCACGAGGTGGCGCGCCCCCCTCCTGCCCAAACCGACTTGGACAAGGGGTGGGGGCGCGGCCCCCTCCTTGCTTCTCCTTCTCCCCTCTTTCTTTCCCTCCGGTGGAAGAAAGGAAAAAGGGGGCGCCGAATCCTACTTGGACTGGGAGTCCAAGTAGGACTCCCCCCTCGGCGTGCCCCTCCTGGCCGCCGGCCTCTCTCTCTACCCCCTTTATATACGTGGCCAGGGGGCACCCCAATAGCACAACAGACAATCTCTTAGCCGTGTGCGGTACCCCCCTCCACAGTTAAACACCTCGGTCATATCGTCGTAGAGCTTAGGTGAAGCCCTGCGCCGGTAACTTTATCATCACCGTCGCCACGCTGTCGTGCTGACGGAACTCTCCCTCGTCCTCAACTGGATCAAGAGCTCGAGGGACGTCATCGTGCTGAACGTGTGCTGAACACGGAGGTGCCGTACATTCGGTACTTGGATTGGTTGGATCTTGAAGACGTTTCACTACATCAACCGCGTTACTAAACGCTTCCGCTTTCGGTCTACGAGGGTACCTGGACACACTCTCCCGTCTCATTGCTATGCATCTCCTAGATAGATATTGTGTGATCGTAGGAATTTTTTTGAAATACTGCGTTCCCCAACACTATTTCATGGGTATTACCCTCTTTTCTTGGTCACGGAGTTTTTTTATCCCAAGCTCACATGGACCATGGTGAACATTAAAATCAAAACAAAAATACTCCCTCCGCCTAGGTGCATTAGGCATCTTAGAAGGTGCACCGCGCAAAGAGATTGGGCTAGGAGAAAATTGAATCATAGTGGAAGCCAATCACATCATTCCTTTTGTAACACCCCGGATGTAACTTTCCATATTTGTAACTCCAACTCTTGCCATTTTCGGCTATGTGTTATGATATTCCCTCTGTGGTCGGGTTTTATTTTTCGTTTTTGCATTTTGTTTTGTCATGCATCTCATATCATGTCATCATGTGCATCTCATTTGCATACGTGTTCGTCTCATGCGTCCGAGCATTTTCCCCGTTGTCCGTTTTGCAATCCGGCACTCCCACACGCACCGGCGCACCCCTCTTGTTCTCTTTTTGTGAGCGGGTGTTAAACATTCTCGGAATGGACCGAGGTTTGTCAAGTGGCCTTGGTATACCACCGGTAGACCACCTGTCAAGTTTCGTTCCATTTGGAGGTCGTTTGATGCTCCAACGGTTAACCGGGTAACCGCAAAGTCCTTTTGTGTGTTGCAGCCAAAGCCCCCTCCAAACATCCCAAAACCCCTCTAAGTCCCTTCCATGCTCTAGGTCGTTCGATCACGATCGTGTGGGCGAAAACCGCACTCCATTTGGAGTCTCCTAGCTCCCTCTACCTATAAAACACCTTCCCCCTCCGTAATTTCGGGCAAAAACCACCCCTAACCCTAGATCAAATCGCCCTCCGCCGCTACCGGACGCGTCCGCCGCCGCCAGACGAACCCGCCGCCGCGCCCGGCCTCTCCCAACCTGCCACGTGGCCGCGCCACCGCCCGCCGAGGCCCGGATCGGGCCCCCGCGCCCGAGCC
>NC_057796.1:46259218-46287500 GCF_018294505.1 Triticum aestivum
GGGGGGGCTAAGCGCAGTTCTTTGAATCAAAGGTTTCATGAAATCGAAATCGATTCTTTTTTAGATATCTGGATAGATGGATGGATCTATCTTTCTATTCAGATATCTTTTGCAATCAGCCCCAAATCCTTGATTTGGCCAGGAAACAAAGCACTGCTTTGGGCCCAGGAAGCGAAGGGAATGAGCTCGGCTGCTTCTCCCCCACACTTCTTTATTTCTCCATGCCCCTTCCGCATGCGCTTCGCGTGCCATTGGCGCTTTTCTCTCCTCTTATTTCTTCATTGGAGGGTTTGGATGGACTTCGCTGTTCTTTCCCAACGAAAATGGAAAGGGCTGTATCACATCGAGATGTCGATTCGTTTTCCGCCCCAAATGAGATGGGGAATTAGTCACCTCTGTCCCTTCATCTTTTTGAAAGGAATCGAGGCCCGTCCCGGCTCGTGTCGTTCCAACAACCGACGGGGAGCACCTCAGTATACGATCGCGCGCAGTAACTGGGAGTCCTATTACACCTAAGGCCAACTTCCATTCACCAAACCCAGGTTCATCTCGTGTAGTGATTGTGGACTCGTACAAGGATATGGAGTCGACGGTTGATGTATCAGACTCGACCCTGTCTTTCGTAGCATGCATTCCCATCTGTGTTGCAACTGATTCGGTAAGCTACGTGTCTCGTGCATGGAAAACTGCCTTCGGTCTCCCAACCTTACTCATGGCAACCTTCCGGCCGCCCAACGACCTATAACGCTAGTCACTACTCCCACTAGGGCTAGGAAGTAAGCCCCACAACCCAAAGCGGCGAAGAACAAATAGAATTTGCTACAAAAGCCGGCTAACGGGGGTATTCCTGCGTATGAGAACATTGTAATGGAGAAGGTCATAGCCGAAATAGGATTCGTTTTGGCTAGAGCGCCCAAATCCGCTATATATTTGACACGGGTTTGCCGTAATGCTGGAACTATGGCGAATGCATCTATCGTCATTGATGCATAAATAAATATACCAATTAGTAGTGATTGAATTCCTTCTATGGTTCCACATGAGAAACCAGTACGAATATAACCTACATGTCCAATCGAACTATGAGCTAGAGGTCTTTTGACTTTCATTTGGGCCATGGCGGCCAGTGCTCCTAAGATCATAGAAGCAATGCTGCAGAAAAAGAAGATTTGTTGTAATGTACCCCCATAGGAAGCAACAATAGAAACACGTGACATATTTGCAGAAATAGAGATTTTAGGCGCAATAGAAAGGAATGCTATCACCGGGGTGGGTGAACCCTCATAGATATCAGGTGCCCACATATATAGAGTCAAAAGAGAGATTGAGTCCGAGGGAGAGGGGGGGGGTTTCTTGGGGCTCAAGAGATTGAATAGATAGGGCCCCACAAGTTGTTAATTCGCCCCTGGGGAATTCACACAAAAGGGAAGGACTTATTCTCAACGAAAAAAGTGCTCTCTGAACCGAACGTGAAAGTTGTTTTCCATCAGACGGCTGTTCATGTAACTCCACTCTCGGCTTGGATTATATATCCATTTGGTCCGCTCTCGGCCATTCCACATGCTGCCTAGCAGAGACATGGTTATCTGAAGTGGATTCTCTCTGTTGTAGTAGATGCCGAACCTGCTGCTCAGTGGGCTGGCGCAGCCGCTACATGGACCCCTTTCTTTATGTTGTTGCCAGCGCTTTCCCGGGCCGAGCCGGAATTCTTTATTAGAACGTCGGCAGGCAAAGCCCGAAGGAAGGCTGTTATCCCCTCGGCCTTCTTCCTTTTCGATGAAAAACAAATCGACATCTCAATCTCCGAAAGCGTTTTCCTTACCCAGCTAATATCCCCCCTTCGTCGAGCCTTTCCTTTAGTGGTAAGGGATATGCACCTTATCTGAACGTCGGCAGGCATTCCGGAATTCTCCTTTTTTGGCCTCGGGTGAACATAGGCTCAAACATGATTGGAGGGGTCCTAGCTACGCCATGCGTTCAATAAAAAAAAGCAAGCCTCTGGGAAGCTGCAGGGATTACAAAAAGAGGGTGCTTTCCTGTGTTGCACCAAAAAAAGGACAAAGGAGAAGACGCTCTTCGACTTTCTTTCTTCCTCCCGCGCCTGCCTAAGCCCGGCCCGCGTTAGAGGGGAAGATTAGCAAAGCGGAAAAAGACAGAGGGAGGGGGAGCTGCATCTTATTCTCTTCGCGAGAACTTCAGGATCGGAGAAGCATTCGGAAGGGGCGAGGCCTTCATTTCGTTGGCAGAAGCAGAAACGATCCAATCCATTCAGGGCTTCGGGGAACCCAAAAACGAACTCTGTTTACTTTTTTCATAGATAGATGATATATATAGGAATAATATATACATCCCTTTACTTTAGATGTCTATGTATCTATTTTGGAATCATCTCCCGATTCTCGTTTTTTTCTAATTCGCACTGCTCTTTCTCTCTAAATTGCATCAAATAAAATAGAGAGAGAGAGCAGATGGATCCTATCCCCTATAACGAACACTCATTCCTATCTATTGATAGAAAAGAAAGATCTTCGTCACGGACTTTTCCTTTGTTCTTTTTTTTAGATTGGAGGAATTCCTCATATCCAAGGCAGCTCCCCACAAACACCCCACCCATATGACTATGCCCCCTTTTGAATCGACAGTAGATTGGGCTTCATAGCTACTTTCATTCTAAAGACGAATATTAGTCAATAGGCGGGCTTCTTTCAGTAGCAAACATATTCATTTTCACCGGGCTCCGCGCACCTTTGGTACTTCTGGAGGGCAAGCAGTTTTATAGTGACTTCTTTCTTAGGGTAGGGCGACGAATACTTCCAATTCCGGAAAGGTCATTGGGTCGCCTTTGGAAGCTAAAGCGAAAGTTGTAGAAAGCCGGGAGAAAAAGCGAAAGCTTGCTCGACACGGCCTGTACCCTAACCCTCGGAAGCGAAGACGCAAAGCGTCACTTTTTTCAAAAGGAAGGAGTTTTTTCTGACTGAATCCATCCATAAAGCCGCCAAGGAAACGAAGTTCATTCCCTTTCATCAAGTGGGTAAGGTAGGCAAACCACTTAAGCTTTGCCTTAGACTGACGGAACAAAGCTAAGAAGTAGGCTGAATGGAAAAAGGAAAGGGACAAGGGCGGTCATCGCTTGGCGCGAAGGCTGCTGGTTCGGTACGGTACTAAAGGTCCTCGGACTTCCAGGCGGTTTTTCTTTTGGGCTGCTGTGAACCCTTGGATCTCGCCAATACAGCCTCCTATGGTTTTCGTTACCGAGATATCTTTTCTTTTTTCCCAGGGTTTTTTGGGTAATCAGCTCCCATGCTGCAAACAGTCAAATCTGAACCTTGTCGCTCTTCTTTCCTCGTGGGCAGGAAGCACACCAGCAGCGTGCGTTGCGTGATTCCACTGTGTTTTTTGCACTTGACTGGGTGGACAGTTGACCGAAAGATAACTTCGATTTGCCCGGCCAGCAGGCGGGCGGCGTGCTTATCTTGTGTGACAACACTACAGAGCGAGTAGCTCTTCTAGTCGGGCAGCTGTGTGACAACACTCCTGAGAAAGCGGCGCTTTTGTGTAACATGCTATGGTCTCAACGCCCTTACGAGGTAGTGATGAGTTTCACGCGCTCTAAGACCGGCCCGCGTGCAGTGAGGAGGATTGGCCGCTATCTGAGCGGTACCACCCACCCTACCCTACTACCTATAGGGGGTCGTCCGTCCTACAGCCGCCCGAAAAGGAACTGCAGTAATCTTGAATAGGAATCCTACAGCGATAAAAAGAATCCCCATAAAAATACCACTAGATCGAGCACCAGTGATTTCGTATCCGGTCAAAATCTTGGCTAATTGATCGAAGTGGGTAGCTCCAGTAGACCCATAGATCATGGAACAAATAGGGTGGGTAGGCCCAACCACCACACTACACGTATAGACGTGAACCCCCCCCCCCTCCTTACCGTACGTGCGACTCTCACCGCATACGGCTCGCACAAAGACTCCAAAATCCATCCCGAGCTTTTTATTCCACCTCTCCCTCCTCTCCAATCCTTGATCAAACTAGCCTTCCCCAGCAAGAAAACGTATCCGTTTTAGCAACAAAGCGCTCATCCCTTGCTTGTTCTTGAGCGCGCAAGGCGCTCAAGATGGTGATTCTTGCTTAAAAAAGGGCTAGAGCACTCCAGCTTCGAAGCTGGAGTTTGCAACTTCAAAACTACAGGTTTTAGCCCTCCTGCTGGGTGGGCGCTTCCTTCATCTATCGTATGTCTCGCTTGGCTTCGTCTCGAACCAAGGAGGCATGATGGCGGGCGCGTGCATGTGCCAACTGCAGAGACTACAAGCCGACGCCGGAAGCGACTCGCTTCTATTCTCGATTGGATATAGATGGGGAATCTCTATAGATCGTCTTTTTTCGACAACCTCTCTAAAACGCATACGAGAAAATTGCACTTCACGGCACGGCAAAAAAAGAGCTTCGCTCGGTTGGCCCTCCTAGGCTTCTGCCTACTTTCTCTTCTCTTAAGTCTACAACAAGTGGGAGAGGCAGGATTCGAACCTACGTAGAAAACCTTCAACAGATTTACAGTCTGTCGCTTTTGACCGCTCGGCCACTCTCCCCTTCCCGGGGATACGCCCTCCTCAAACAAAGGGTTCCTGAATAAGAAGGATGGCGGCCTTCATTCTTAAGTTAAGAAGAGCAGATGGAACTATTAGATTTGCTCGCGTTCCGGGAGAATAAATAAGGTCATTTAGTAAGTTCATAACAATTTATGTAAAGCAAGGGGCAAAGATTCTACGACAGCTTCCCCCTCATTGCCATCGTCGGCCTTCCCCAGCTCCCCTCCTTCGTCGCTTCTGGCTAAGCATCTTTTGGCAGAGGAAAGGAGGCGACTAGTCGCTTCTGGCGAAGCAGCGAGTTCATGAGCAAGTGAATGAACGAGCAGCGAGTGAAGTGCAATAGTCGTAAGTAAGGCTCGCCATGTTCCTAAAAGGAGTGACCATCTTTTCTTCCCTTCTACTGACACTGAGCGAGCAGCAAGCATAGGCAATAGTTTCCGTAGGGGTGGGGCGCAAGCAAGCGTTTTCAGGCTCCGCTAGCTAGCGTACTCTTCTGCTATCAATGAAACCGAAAGAAAAAAATCAGTGCCCTTTCGTATAGATCGAGACGCAGTACTTTTTCTTTACTTCTTCCATACTAGGAAGAATGGAAGGAAATCCTTCGATAACACTTCTTTCTTATTTGAAGAAATGATATCCGACGCCCGTGGAAACTCTTTCATTTCAAAAAAGTTCTTCTTCTTAAGAAGCAGATAGCATTTCCTATTGATTTGTCCCCTGGACTAGACCTATGTAGATTTGGAATTATCCGTCGCTACGCTGTTCCCAAGGACTAGCAAAATCGAAATAGCGAAATTCTTGGGTCATCTCAATGGGTTCAGTGAAAGACGCTAACCGAATAGTTAGAGATGCCGCAAGCAAAGATCATATAGCCTAATTGACTGCAAGTTGAATAAGCTATGACCCTCTTTAGATCGTTCTGTAATATTCCAGTGGTTGCCGCAAGGAATGACGTCATATGCGCATAGTGCTTGGTTTTTGATGACTTGTAGATTTTTGCAATAAGTATGTGCGTTCTTTATGACTAATGTTGAGTCCATGGATTATACGCACTCTCACCTTCCATCATTGCTAGCCTCTTCGGTACCGTGCATTGCCCTTTCTCACCTTGAGAGTTAGTGCAAACTTCGCCGGTGCATCCAAACCCCGTGATATGATACGCTCTATAACACATAAACCTCCTTATATCTTCCTCAAAACAGCCACCATACCTACCTATTATGGCATTTCCATAGCCATTCCGAGATATATTGCCATGCAACTTTCCACTGTTCCGTTTATTATGACACGCATCATCATTGTCATTGTCATATTGCCTTGCATGATCATGTAGTTGACATCGTATTTGTGGCAAAGCCACCGTTCATAATTCTTTCATACATGTCACTCATGAGTCATTGCCCATCCCGGTACACCGCCGGAGGCATTCATATAGTCATACTTTGTTCTAGTATCGAGTTGTAATCTTTGAGTTGTAAATAAATAGAAGTGTGATGATCATCATTAATAGAGCATTGTCCCCAAAAAAGGCCAAAAAAAGAAAGGCCAAATAAAAAAAGAAAAAAAAAAGAAAAAAAGAGAAATAAAAAGGGACAACGCTACTATCCTTTTTCCACACTTGTGCTTCAAAGTAGCACCATGATCTTTATGATAGAGAGTTTCTTGTTTTGTCACTTTCACATACAAGTGGGAATTTTTCATTATAGAACTTGGCTTGTATATTCCAACAATGGGCTTCCTCAAATGCCCTAGGTCTTCGTGAGCAAGCAAGTTGGATGCACACCCACTTAGTTTCTTTTGTTGAGCTTTCATACATTTATAGCTCTAGTGCATCCGTTGCATGGCAATTCCTACTCCTTGCATTGACATCAATCGATGGGCATCTCCCTAGCCCGTTGATTAGCCGCGTCGATGTGAGACTTTCTCCTTTTTTGTCTTCTCCACATAACCCCCATCATTATATTCTATTCCACCCATAGTGCTATGTCCATGGCTCACGCTCATGTATTGCGTGAAAGTTGAAAAAAGTTTGAGGTTACTAAAGTATGAAACAATTGCTTGGCTTGTCATCGGGGTTGTGCAAGATGAGAGCATTCTTGTGTGACGAAAATGGAGCATGACCAAACTATATGATTTTGTAGTGAACTTTCTTTAGCCATGTTATTTTGAGAGGACATGATTACTTTGTTAGTATGCTTGAAGTATTACTATCTCTTATGTCAATATGAACTTTTATTTTGAATCATTTGGATCTGAACATTCATGCCACAATAAAGAAAATTACATTGAGAAATATGCTAGGTAGCATTCCACATCAAAAATTCTGTTTTTATCATTTACCTACTCGAGGACGAGCAGGAAATAAGCTTGGGGATGCTTGATACGTCTCCAACATATGTATAATCTTTGATTGTTCCATGCTATTATATTACCTGTTTTGGATGTTTATGCGCTTTACTTTACACTTCTATATCATTTTTGGGACTAACCTACTAACCGGAGGCCCAGCCCAAATTGTTGTTTTCTTGCCTATTTCAGTGTTTCGAAGAAAAGGAATATCAAACGGAGTCCAAACGGAATGAAACCTTCGGGAGAGTTATTTTTGGAACGGAAGCAATCCAGGAGACTTAGAGTGTACGTCAGGGAAGCAACGAGGTGGCCACGAGGTAGGGAGGCGCGCCTGCCCCCTGGGCGTGCCCCCACCCTTGTGGGCCCCTCGTGGCTCCCCTGACCGACTTCTTTCGCCTATATATATCCATATACCCTAAAAACATCGGGGAACAGAATAGATCGGGAGTTCCGCCGCCGCAAGCCTCTGTAGCCACCAAAAACCAATCGGGACCCTGTTCCGGCACCCTGCCGGAGGGGGGATCCCTCACGGTGGCCATCTTCATCATCCCGGCGCTCTCCATGACGAGGAGGGAGTAGTTCACCCTCGGGGCTGAGGGTATGTACCAGTAGCTATGTGTTTGATCTCTCTCTCTCTCGTGTTCTTGAGGTGGTACGATCTTGATGTATCGCGAGCTTTGCTATTATAGTTGGATCTTATGATGTTTCTCCTCCTCTACTCTCTTGTAATGGATTGAGTTTTCCCTTTGAAGTTATCTTATTGGATTGAGTCTTTAAGGATTTGAGAACACTTGATGTATGTCTTGCATGTGTTTATCTATGGTGACAATGGGATATCACGTGATTCTCTTGATGTATGTTTTGGTGATCACCTTGCGGGTTCCGTGACCTCGTGAACTTATGCATTGGGGTTGGCACACGTTTTCGTCTTGACTCTCCGGTAGAAACTTTGGGGCACTCTTTGAAGTTCTTTGTGTTGGTTGAATAGATGAATCTGAGATTGTGTGATGCATATCGTATAATCATACCCACGGATACGAGGTGACATTGGAGTATCTAGGTGACATTAGGGTTTTGGTTGATTTGTGTCTTAAGGTGTTATTCTAGTATGAAGTCTATGATAGATTGAACGGAAAGAATAGCTTCGTGTTATTTTACTACGGACTCTTGAATAGATCGATCAGAAAGGATAACTTTGAGGTGGTTTCGTACCCTACAATAATCTCTTCGTTTGTTCTCCGCTATTAGTGACTTTGGAGTGACTCTTTGTTGCATGTTGAGGGATAGTTATATAATCCAATTATGTTATTATTGTTGAGAGAACTTGCACTAGTGAAAGTATGAACCCTAGGCCTTGTTTCCTAATATTGCAATATCGTTTGTGCTCACTTTTATCATTAGTTACCTTGCTGTTTTTATATTTTTCAGATTACAAAAACCTATATCTACCATCCATATTGCACTTGTATCACCATCTCTTCGCCGAACTAGTGCACCTATACAATTTACCATTGTATTGGGTGTGTTGGGGACACAAGAGACTCTTTGTTATTTGGTTGCAGGGTTGTTTGAGAGAGACCGTCTTCATCCTACGCCTCCCACGGATTGATAAACCTTAGGTCATCCACTTGAGGGAAATTTGCTACTGTCCTACAAACCTCTGCACTTGGAGACCCAACAACATCTACAAGAAGAAGGTTGTGTAGTAGACATCAGCACACAAGGTGTTCCTCTGGTATTCGGGAGTTGCATAATCTCATAGTCTGAGGAACATGTATAAGTCATGAAGAAAGCAGCAGCAATGAAACTGTAACGATCATAATGCTAAGCTAACGAATGGGTCTTGTCCATCACATCATTCTCCTAATGATGTGATCCTTTTCATCAAATGACAACACATGTCTATGGTTAGGAAACATAACCATCTTTGATAAACGAGCTAGTCAAGTAGAGGCATACTAGGGACACTTTGTTTTGTCTATGTATTCACACATGTACCAAGTTTCCAGTTAATACAATTCTAGCCTGAATAATAAACATTTATCATGAAATAAGGAAATAAATAATAACTTTATTATTGCCTCTAGGGCATATTTCCTTCAGTCTCCCACTTGCACTAGAGTCAATAATCTAGTTCACATCGCCATGTGATTTAACACCAATAGTCACCATGTGATTAACACTCATAGTTCACATTGCCATGTGACCAACACTCAAAGGGTTTACTAGAGTCAGTAATCTTAGTTCACATCGCCATGTGATTAACACCCAAAGAGTACTAAGGTGTGATCATGTTTTGCTTGTGAGAGAAGTTTAGTCAACGGGTCTGCCATATTCAGATCCATATGTATTTTGCAAGTTGCTATGTCAACAATGCTCTGCACGGAGCTACTCTAGCTAATTGCTCCCACTTTCAATATGTATCTAGATCAAGACTTAGAGTCATCCAGATCGGTGTCAAAGCTTGCATCGACGTAACTCTTTACGACGAACCTTTTGTCACCTCCATAATCGAGAAACATATCCTTATTCCACTAAGGATAATTTTGACCGCTGTCCAGTGATCTACTCCTAGATCACTATTATACTCCCTTGCCAAACTCAATGTAGGGTATACAATAGATCTGGTACACAGCATGGCATACTTTATAGAACCTATGGTTGAGGCATAGGGAATGACTTTCATTCTCTTTCTATCTTCTGCCGTGGTCGGGCTTTGAGTCTTACTCAATTTCACACCTTGCAATACAGGCAAGAACTCCTTCTTTGACTATTCCATTTTGAACTACTTCAAAAATTTGTCAAGTTATGTACTCATTGAAAAAACTTATCAAGCGTCTTGATCTATCTCTATAGATCTTGATGCTCAATATGTAAGCAGCTTCATCGAGGTCTTTCTTTGAAACACTCCTTTCAAACACTCATTTTATGCTTTCCAGAAAATTCTACATCATTTCCGATCAACAATATGTAATTCACATATACTTATCAGAAAGGTTGTAGTGCTCCCATTCACTTTCTTGTAAATACAGGCTTCATCGCAAGTCTGTATAAAACTATATGCTTCGATCAACTCATCAAAGCATATATTCCAACTCTGAGATGCTTTGCACCAGTCCATGGATGGATCGCTGGAGCTTGCACATTTTGTTAGCACCTTTAGGATAAACAAAACCTTCTGGTTGCATCATATACAACTCTTCTTTAAGAAATACATTAAGGAATGCAATTCACATCCATTTGCCAGATTTCATAAAATGTGGCAATTTGCTAACATGATTCGGACAGACTTAAGCATCGCTACGAGTGAGAAAATCTCATCGTAGTCAACACCTTGAACTTGTCGAAAACCTTTCGCGACAAGTCGAGCTTTGTAGATAGTAACACTACCATCAGCGTCCGTCTTCCTCTTGAAGATCCATTTATTCTCAATGGCTTGCCGATCATCGGGCAATTCCACCAAAGTCCATTTGTTTTCATACATGGATCATATCTCAGATTTCATGGCCTTAAACCATTTTGCGGAATCTGGGCTCATCATCACTTCCTCATAGTTCGTAGGTTCGTCATGGTCTAGTAACATGACTTGCAGAACCGGATTACCATACCACTCTGGTGCGGAACGTACTCTGGTTGACCTACGAGGTCGGTAGTAACTTGATCTGATGTTTCATGATCATCATCATTAACTTCCTCACTAATTGGTGTAGGCATTACTGGAACTGATTTATGTGATGAACTACTTTCCAATTCGGGAGAAGGTACAATTACCTCATCAAGTTCTACTTTCCTCCCACTCACTTCTTTCGAGAGAAACTCCTTCTCTAGAAAGTATCCATTTTTAGCAACGAATATCTTGCCTTCGGATCTGTGATAGAAGGTGTACCCAACAGTTTCCTTTGGGTATCCTATGAAGACACATTTCTCTGATTTGGGTTCGAGCTTATCAGGTTGAAACTTTTTCACATAAGCATCGCCGCCCCAAAATTTAAGAAACGACAGCCTAGGTTTCTTGCCAAACCAGTTCATATGTTGTCGTCTCAATGGATTAGATGGTGCCCTATTTAATGTGAATGCAGTTGTCTCTAATGCATAACCCCAAAACGATAGAGGTAAATCAGTAAGAGACATCATAGATCGCACCATATCTAATAAAGTGTGGTTACGACGTTCGGACACACCATTACGCTGTGGTGTTCCGGGTGGCGTGAGTTGCGAAACTATTCCGCATTGTTTCAAATGAAGACCAAACTCGTAACTCAAATATTCTCCTCCACGATCAGATCGTAGAAACTTTATTTTTCTTGTTACGATGATTTTCTACTTCAGTCTGAAATTCTTTGAACTTTTCAAATGTTTCAGACTTATGTTTCATTAAGTAGATATACCCATATCTGCTCAAATCATCTGTGAAGGTCAGAAAATAACAATACCCGCCGCGAGCCTCAACACTCATCGGACCACATACATCAGTATGTATTATTTCCAATAAGTCAGTTGGTCGCTCCATTGTTCCCGAGAATGGAGTCTTAGTCATCCTGCCCATGAGGCATGGTTCGCAAGCATCAAGTGATTCATAATCAAGTGATTCCAAAAGCCCATCAGCATGGAGTTTCTTCATGTGCTTTACACCAATATGACCTAAACGGCAGTGCCACAAATAAGTTGCACTATCATTATTAGCTTTGCATCTTTTGGCTTCAATATTATGAATATGTGTATCACTAAGATCGAGGTTCAATAAACCATTTATATTGAATGTATGACCATAGAAGGTTTTATTCATATAAATAGAACAACAATTATTCTTTGACTTAAATGAATAACTGTATTGCAATAAACATGATCCAATCATATTCATGCTCAACGCAAACACCAAATAACATTTATTTTAGGTTCAATATTAATCCCGAAGGTAAAGGGAGTGTGCGATGGTGATCTTGTCAACCTTGGAATCACTTCCAACACCCATCATCACCTTGCCCTTAACTAGTCTCTGTTTATTTTGCAACTCCCGTTTCAAGTTACTAATCTTAGCAACTGAACTAGTATCAAATACCGAGGGATTGCTATAAACACTAGTAAAGTACACATCTGTCGGGGGAAACGACATCTATGGAATCACTGGGATCCCTTCTACGGTTGGCGGGCGCGGGGTTGTGCAAAGAGCGGGTCTGGTAGTTAGCACAAAGATCGTTTTACCCAGGTTCGGGCCGCGAGGATGCGTAATACCCTAGTCCTGCTTTGGTGTATATATTTGAGTGTTCTTGAACTCTAGAACTAGCTACGGTGCATGTCTAGTCCAAAAGATCCGAATCCTTCTCCTGGACGCCTCGGGCCTCCTTTTATAGTCAAAAGGGGTCGCCACAGTGGCACATAGGAGGTGGAAAGGTGTACAGTGTACAAGCTTATCGCCTGTCATTACAGGACAAGACGCATTAAATGCACTCCTTAGGTGTCCCGTTGCTTTATTGGGGACGGCAACGAGGCCCGTCCCGTTCGTCGCCGCTCCATCTTGCTCTGACGCGCGTCCAGGCCAACGAGGCATGCGGCGCCACGTAGGCTGGTAGGCTGCTGAGATGGCGTGGTGGAAGGATCTTCACAAAGATCTGCATGCCACCACGCAGGTGCTTGCTGAGTCGGTCTGGAAGCCGCACGTTGCCACGCAGGTGCCTGCCCAGCTGGTTGGGCTGGCAGCTGTATGGGAACGGCGGTGGAGCCTTGGCAGATGCGGGCATGGCTGTGGCCCCGCGGGTGTCCTTGGCAAGGGTCTTGCCGTGGCATCGCGCCTTGCCGGGGGTCTCATGGATTTCCTTGGCTAGGATCTCGCCGAGGATCGTTGTCTTTTGGTCCTCATCTGATCTTGTATGTTTATGATCTTCACAAAGATCTGCATGCCACCACGGAGGTGCCTCCCGAGCCTTGGTTCCAATGTGGTTGACGGTGTTGGAACCCTTGGGCTCAAGGGTGGCGCGCCCTACTGGTGTTGGGCAAGCTGCCCCGGCAAGGCTCTTGTCGGGGCTGCGGAGGCCGCTGAGGGAGTCCTGGATTAGGGGGTCCTCGGACAGCCGGACTATATCCTTTGGCCGGACTATTGGACTATGAAGATACAAGATTGAAGACTCTGTCCCGTGTCCGGATAGGACTCTCCTTGGCGTGGAAGGCAAGCTTGGCAATACGGATATGTAGATCTCCTCCCTTTAACCGACCCTGTGTAACCCTAGCCCCTCCAGTGTCTATATAAACCGGAGGGTTTTAGTCCGTAGGACAACAACAATCATACCATAGGCTAGCTTCTAGGGTTTAGCCTCTACGATCTCGTGGTAGATCAACTGTTGTAATACTCATATCATTAAGATCAATCAAGCAGGAAGTAGGGTATTACCTCCATCGACAGGGCCCGAACCTGGGTAAACATCATGTCCCCCGCCTCCTGTTACCATCCGCCTTAGACGCACAGTTCGGGACCCCCTACCCGAGATCCGCCGGTTTTGACACCGACATTGGTGCTTTCATTGAGAATTCCACTGTGTCGTCATCATAAGGCTGGATGGCTCGTCTCGTTGTCAAGGACAACATCACCTCTGGGGGAGTCCTGGCTGTAGGCCAAACTCTCCGACTAGGCGGCTTCGTCATGACCGCCCGTTCGGCCATTGCGCCGACGATGACTTCTCGGGTCATCGAAAATAGCCTCCATGTCGGCTCGGAATTCGCCGAGCAGCTGGATCCAATGGAGCTCTCTTCCTTGAACGAGCTCTTGGATCGCATCGCCACCTTGGGAGTCGCTACAGACTATAATCAGATCGGGCTTAAACCTGACCAAAGGGAGATTAACTCTCCGTCAGTCACCCATCAGATAGCAGTGGTGGAGGAGCAATGCAGCGATTCTTCCTCTATCTTGAGGACAAACTATGTCCGGATTCCCGAGCTCTCCGAGCCGAATACCCGTCTACGGGAGGACATGGCCCAAGCCTTGAACCTAGAATCAGGCAGGGGGCCAGACCTATTGGGCAACATCCCGAAGCCCAAACTACCAAGCTCGGAAACTCCTCCACCCCTGGGTCTCAGATCGGGTAAGGGTTCGGACCTAAATCTACCCACCCACCCAGATATAAGTGATCTTTCCCACATTAGACAAGAGCCCCAAGAGACAGTACACCACTATTGGGCCAGATTCCTCCTTGTAATGAGCAAGGTTAAGGACTGTCACGAGGAAGATGCAATTTCATTCTTTTGCAAAAATTGCACGGACAGGGGAATCCTCAACGCCATAAGTCGCCGTGACATAGCACACTTCGCTGACTTGGCGGCCATAGTACGGAAGTACTGTGCGATGGAAAGCGCCTGGAAAACTCAAACAAAATTTTGGGATCCTCCGGCTCTCACTAAACCCCTCGTCCGAACTAAAAGGGTGTACTCTCGTAAGTCACCCGATCCAATTACAAAGAAACAAAAGCCCACTACAGGGCGTGGAACCGTATTGGAGGGATGGCTTAATGGGCCATGCAAAATTCATAGTACAGCGGATACCATGCCAACACACAGCCTTAGAGCATGTTGGGTACTCCGGCAGGTGGCCAAGAGCGGTGAGGATCTCCTCGTCAACAATACCGCAGAGCACCATCCCGTGGTAAACAACAATACAGTATTGACAGTCTTCGAGACCTTCGCCTCAAACAATAGGCGCAAACGAGCACTCCGCAGCCTTGCCGAAGTCTGCCACGTGGCAGCAATAAATCCATGGAGCAATACGGCTATCACCTTCAATGCCAGTGATGACCTAAATTCCGAACAGCCCGAGCACCAGCCGCCTTGGTCCTTAGTCCAATTGTGGACGGCTTCCGGCTTACTAAAGTGCTCATGGACGGCGGCGGCGGATTAAACCTCATCTATGAGGAGACTCTTCGAAAAATGGAAATAGACAAAAGCCGCATTGAGCAAAGCAGCACGACCTTCGGAGGAATCATCCCTAGTCGGGAGACACGATGTGCTGGGAAAATCACACTAGATGTGGTATTCGGCACGCCGGAGAATTACAGGTCCGAAGAAATCACATTCCAAGTGGCCCTGTTCAATAGCGGATACCACGCCCTTCTAAGGCGGGAGGCATTCACGATCTTCCAAGCTATACCCCATTACGGGTACATGAAGCTCAAAATGCCCGGGCCCAATGGAATTATCACTCTAGCTAGTGATCCGGACATAGCACTCCGCGCCGAAAATAAAACAGCTGCACTGGCCCTCGAGGCGTTATCTGAAGCCCTCGCGGCCGAAGAATTAACTGCGTTGCGCTCCACAGTGGATAGGGACGACGTGATACTTGAAAAAAGATCCAAGTCCACCTCTTTTAAACCAGCGGATGAAATAGTCAAATTCCAAGTCCATCCAACGGACCCTGCCAAAACAGCATCCATCGGGGTACAGTTAAACCCCACAGTAGACGCCGCGCTACGGGAGTTCTTGCGCGTGAATTGGGACATCTTCGCCTGGCATCCTTCAGACATGCCAGGAATCCTACGCAGGCTGGCCGAGCATAGCCTTAACATTCTAAAGGGATTCAAGCCGGCAAGCAAACTCTTCAGCGCTTCTCTGAGCCTAAGCGACAAGCCTTGGGAGAGGAGCTAGCCAAGTTACTGGAGGCCGGATTCATTCGAGAAATAAAACATCCGGACTGGCTAGCAAACCTGGTGATGGTACCAAAGAAGGACAAATCGTGGCGCCCCAAGGATCCCTTCCCCCTCCCTCGCATCGATCAAATTATCGACGCTACCGCAGGACACGACTCATTGTGTTTCCTCGACGCATACTCCGGATACCAACAAATTAAGATGGCGGAGTCAGATCAAGCCGCAACGGCATTTATCACTACATACGGCCCCTTCTGTTTTAACACCATGCCTTTCGGGCTCAAAAACGCCGGTGCAACCTATCAACGCATGATTCAGACATGCTTGGAGACACAGATCAGCAAAACAGTGGAGGCATACGTAGACGATGTGGTCATTAAAACCAGACACGTCGAATCCTTAATAGACGACTTGAGGCTCACGTTCGACAATCTCCGAACATACGACATCAAGCTCAATCCGGAAAAATGCGTCTTCGGCGTGCCCGCCGGAAAGCTCTTAGGCTTCATCATCTCTAATAGAGTAATTGAAGCAAACCCGGCTAAAATCCGAGCTCTGTCACAGTTGGCTATCCCAACAGACCTCAAGCAAATCCAGAAACTAACTGGATGTGTGGCTGCCTTAAGCCGCTTTATCTCCCAATTAGGAGAAAAGGCACTACCTCTTTATCGCCTTCTTCTACGCACCGAACACTTCGAGTGGACGGATGCGGCCACGACCGGATTAGAGGAAAAAAAACCCGTTTTGGCCACAAACCCAATCTTGGCTGCGCCAAATGTCGGCGAACCAGTGTTGTTATATATAGCGGCAACACACCAAGTTGTAAGCGCAGTGCTCGTCGTCGAACGAGAGACGGAAATCACGATATACTATGTATACGCTGGTATACTATGTATCCACTGTCCTCACTCCATGCAAATCACGATACCCACATTATCAAAAGATAGCATACGCGGTCTTCATGGCATCCCGGAAACTACGACACTACTTTCAAGAGAGTTCAATTACGGTGGCCTCTGAAGTACCACTCAATGACATAATAAACAACCGCGAGGCCATGGGCCGGATTGCTAAATGGGCTATTGAGCTCCTCTCGTTCGACATAATATACAAACCACGGCGAGCCATTAAGTCACAAGTACTGGCTGATTTCGTCGCCGAATGGACAGAAGCCGAACTCCCTAAAGAGTACGGCGCGTACTCCAATTGGATCATGCACTTTGACGGCTCTAAAATGCTGGCTGGTCTGGGGGCTGGCGTCGTCCTGACATCTCCCACCAGAGATACAGTCCAATACGTACTCCAAATATTATACACAGACTCCAACAACGCAACAGAATATGAGGCCCTGTTACATGGTCTTCGGATGGCAGTTTCCATGGGCATTCAACGCCTGGAGGTGCGTGGCGACTCGAACCTCGCAATATCTCAAATAAATGGAGACTTTGATGCCAAGGATCCAAAAATGGCCGCTTATCACAACGCCGTCCTCAAAATGTCAGCTCGGTTCGAGGGGCTCGAATTCCACCATGTGGTCAGGGAAAACAACCAGACGGCGGATATCCTCGCCCGCATCGGCGCTAAGCGCGATCCTGTCCCGCCTAATATCTTCTTGGAAAGGCTGTTTAAGCCATCTGTGGTATGGGAAGGAGAGACCGGTAACAATAGTCCGGACCCGGCCACAACACCAGACACCGAACACTCTGACGTAATCGGAGGCTTTGCCACCGAAATAACACCTTCGGCCCACGTGATTATGGCTGTCATTGCCCCGTGGACAGAACCCTTCTAGGCTTACCTAACTAGGCAGGAACTACCTGAGGACCCAAACGAGGCACGTTGCATTGTGCGACAGTCTAAAGCCTACAAGGTCCACGAGGGAGAGCTTTATAAGAAAAGCCCTACCGGAGTCCTTCAAAGGTGCATCTCAGAAGAGGAAGGACGGAAACTTTTGGCAGAAATTCATGCTGGACTTGGCGGCCACCACGCCGCAGCACGGGCCCTTGTAAGCAAGGCCTGCCATACAGGTTTTTATTAGCCGACAGCCCGGGCAGACGCACAGGACCTCGTTCAACGTTGCGTCGGTTGCCAGCTTTTCGCAAACCAAAGCCATATGCCACCTACCGCTCTCCAAACAATCCCCATCACTTGGCCCTTTGCAGTCTGGGGGCTTGATATGGTCGGACCCCTTAAAGGGGGAAGCCATAAGAAAAAATACCTATTGGTCATGGTGGACAAATTCACCAAATGGATAGAAGCCAAACCAGTTAAAACGGCCGAATCCGGACCAGTGATAGACTTCATATCCGGGGTTGTACACCGTTATGGCGTTCCCCACAGCATCATCACGGATAACGGCTCGAACTTTACAGCCGACGAGGTAAAACTTTGGTGCAGCAAAATGGGCATCAAGCTCGATTATGCTTCTGTCTATCACCCGCAAACTAACGGTCAAGTCGAGCGAGCAAATGGTCTTATCATGAGCAGCATTAAACCCAGATTAGTGCGATCCTAGAAGGAATCAGATACGCACTGGGTAGAGGAGCTCGACTCCGTACTATGGGGGCTGCGGACCACGCCGAACCGCACTACCGAATACACACCGTTTTTTATGGTGTACGGCGCAGAGGCGGTACTGCCCTGCGACATAATTCATGACTCACCTCAAGTGCGCATGTATGAAGAGAAAGAGCCAAGCTTGATCGGCAGGACAGTTTGGACACCCTGGAGGAGGAGTGTGACGTGGCAAAAGCCCGTTCCGCATTTTATCAGCAAAAGGCTCGTAGGTATCAAAGTAGCGAAGTACAGGCCAAAACTTATAACGTCGGCGAACTCGTTCTATGCCTACCGGAGAAGAAAAAGAACAAGCTCAAGCCCAAATGGGAAGGTCCCTTCGTTATTGACCAAGTTCTAACCGGTGGAGCGTACCGTCTGCGGGATGCATCGGACAATCGACTCGAGCCAAACCCATGGAACGCAGCCAGACTCCGAAGGTTCGACGCCTAGTGCCGGACTCTATGTTCGTCTCCTTACCCCCGTCAATTTTTTATATATCCGTTATCTGTCTTTTCTTTCTTTATTTCTTCCCTTTTTCTTAAAGGCCTTAAAAGGCTAAAATGTGTCTTGACTACACAATCTTGACGCGCTAGGCGTGCTCATTATACCTGGGGGCTTCTTATACAGAAGCTTAATATAGCTATGTTTCGGGCTCTATGCCCTCCGCACATGTGTTACTCTTCCACATGTACCCCTTTTTCGCCATTATATGCATCGATATGACTTAAGTTTTGGCCAAGCTGGGTTGCCTGGCTCTTGCGTTTATGCCCTACGTTCCCGTTAATTCGGCTAGGGCATAAGGGGAGCACCTCTGCGATTGTTACTGCTGGGTCAGCCGGATGTGTACCTCAGACTGGGTGAAGCCAAAAGCTAGCGTTCTTAAGGGAATATTCGGTCGGTGAACAAAAGATGACATTTATTTATTGTAATACATGCCCCCAGATGTTTATATCCTACGTCTCTTTTCGCAGTTCGGACATGCACATTAATGCATGCGTACCCAGGGAAAGGAACCCTTAACGGAACAATTCTCCCTGGAAGATGTTTCTTACTATCCATGTAATATAACATAGCTAGTTGGGTACTTGTCTGTTCAAGCACTTATGACCCCTACGCCTGGTTTCCACGCGTACCCCGGCTTTTACATAACTGAGCGGGTATTCGGATACACTCCGGACTGTCGGGTCCAGAGGTCGAAGCGAAAAGGTCTGCCATGACAAATGATTTACAATCCGGCTAGGGACAATACATGTCACTTGAAGTACACAATCACTTAGACTGACTAAATTCTTCTTCTATACCATCCAACAGGCTGTCTAGCCTACAATCCTGTTGGGAATACTTTGCAGCTAATTCTACTTGATCATACACCAAACTGACGGGGATCTCTTTCCCATCGGACCCACAGGTCCGACCTCGGCCATGTGGTTCGGGTCAGCCTTGGTATATCGCGTCTTCACCATGGCCCAGGCTTCCCTTGCACCTTGTCGGCAGGCTGATATCTTCCATAATCGGAAGCGCCGCCGCGCTCCCTTGAGCTTCTTTACAAGCTCCCCCATGCCTCCTGGCAGGGAGGCGGATGGCTACAGGGCTTGGGCAATGCCCTGCATCACCTGCCGAACTTGTTCGTGCAGTTGTGCGAGCTCTGGCAGAAGATCACCCGCAGACCCGGGCATCTCCTCCGCGGGATGACCCGTCAGCATACCTACAGACATAACTCTGTTAGCCGGTTTCTTCGCCGAACTCTTTAAAAGTTCATTCAAGCACTTACTGAAAATGCCGCGTCGAAGCCTCTTATTCTCCTTTACGGAATCAGCAAGCTGGGCTCGAACATCTTTCATTTCAATGCCCAGCCGGGTATTGGCGTCTTGGAGATCGTTTTTCTCCCGCCTAACCCGTGTAAGAACGCGCTCGCCAGCCTTTAGCTATCGTTGAGCATGTTGCTCATCCCCTCGCACGACCTCCGGATTCACTCCGGAGTCATCTGCAGAATCTATTGTTAGATTTGCATGTATGCCGCATACTACCTGGTACAAGTCTTCCTTTGCAATAGAAATAAGTGTTACCAGATGGGGCCTTCTCGGACTCCTTCACTGCGGCAACTGCGGCCTGAAGCTGGGCTTTGCACTCCTCCAGCTCTTGAGACAACCGGGTATTCTTCTCCGTAAGAACCTATGCAAACAATGATCCTTAAATCAGTTGTGCCAACTGTTTCAAGTCTCAGGGGCTACTGATATACATAATTATTAGATTTTCTTACCTGTATATCCTTCACATACTGGTCTGTGGCTTTGGCAAGACCATTTTGAGCAGCTCGGATGTACGTGTCTCCTGAGTTAAACGCATTGAACGCCTCTTGGGAGAAACAAGCATCACGGAGTACGGCCCGGCGACGCCTGTGATTCATGGCACTCTCCACTTCGGAATTCGTAGCGGACAGCCTATCTGCATCCTCTGTAGGAGGAACATCCGGTGTTGGCCCCATGTTAGCATCCGCCTCTAAGTCCGGCTCTGGAGCCCGGCTGGTGGAAGCGTGGCCGGCAACCTCTCCGGATATAGTCCGGCGAGCGTTTTTCCTACTAGGAAACATGGACGTTATTATATTTTAAAAGACGACAACCACAGAGCGGGGTTCTTTTTCATACCTCTGCGACGGCGTCTCAGTCCTGACCGCCTTCCTTTTAAGCCTACCCGGCTTCGGTGCCCCTTGTTGGTGAGTCACTGCGGGTTCGGCATGGCGTCCCGAGGGCCTTCCCTGTAAGACACCATATGTGTGCGGTAGGTGAAGTGCAGAAAAAGGGATCCTTCTCAGAAGTTGGGACTCCGGTTTTACTTACATGTGATGCAGGGAGTAGTCTAGGATAATCGGCTATGATGGCCACCATGGCATCGTCGCAGCTCAATTGATAGAACGTCCTGTCAATAAGCTCCACAAATGTGTCCGGATCCTCTTCGAGTCCGGGGTCGAGGGCCCGGTCAGGGTCCTCTGGTTGTGGAGGCGGGCTGTGGACCTCCCTCACGGCTTTTCGCAGTTCCTGCTATGAAATAGCAAGGTAAATATTTATCACAAAGAATGCGGGAAGGTCTGGAGTAAAAAAGCAGCTCATCCAGTTCGGGGGGTTGTACATGGAGAATCCATCCCGTGGCTTGATACGGATGAACTCCTCTTCCTCTCCTTTATATAAATCGGACAGTATTTTCGCTAGAGCATCGACGGAGTCCGGACCTTTACGACCGCAGCGGGTGGCATCGTCTTCTCCATTGAAGTGCCACATGGGATGTCCCCGATATTAAAGTGGCTGCACCCCCCGCATTATACATATTGACATAACCTCGATTATTGTCAATCCTGATTTGGCCAGCGTTTGTATCTGGCCCATCAGGTAAAGGACCCCTCTGTTATCTTCCTCCTGGGGGCTCCGAGGGCGCCAGCTGCGGCGTTTCTTCAAAGGGGCGTTATTAAACTCAGGGAGGCCCATTCGAACAGGGTCCGAAAGGGGGACGTCCTCCATATAAAACCACTCCGAAGGCCAGTCTTTGGATGTCTTCTTCGGAGTACCAGACAGGTATCCGGTCCCGGCGATGCGCCATATCTCGGCTCCGCCCACTTGATATATCGACCCCTCCTGTGTACGGGGTACGAGGCAGAATAGCCTCTTCCATAGCTCGAAATGAGCTTCACAGCCCAGAAACAGCTCGCAAAGGGCGACATAGCCAGCGATGTGTAATATGGAGGCGGGAGTAAAGTTATGCAGCTGGAGGCTGTAGCACTCCAGGAGCCCGCGGAGGAACGGATGGATTGGAAATCCAAGTCCCCTTAACAAGTACGGGACAAGGCATACCCGCTCCCCCATCGACGGGTCGGGAAAGCTCTTTGCTTGTTCCCCGCCATTGTAAGTGGCTAGTCCAGCTCGGACGGGGACCATATACGCAGGAGGAAGAAACCCCTGGGTCTGTAACTCTACCAACTGTCTATAGGAAACGGAACACTTCTTCCAGTTGCCTGGCTTAGGGCTACGGGAGCGAGAGGAGGAGCTACGACGACCGGCCATGATAGGATGGATTTTTTCGGGCACGCTCCGATGGATACTCGCTGAGGGAGGATGGTGTGATCTGGATCTGAGGATCCCCGATCCCTTAAATAGACGATTTACTCACATGGTTAGGGTGGCAAGTGTAAAAATGCCCCGACTTCTCGCATTCGCTCGACACGTGGAGGATAGCCATTATTGGGCGTAGAAGCCGAAGAATGCAAACATTTATGGGAAGCCGGACACTACTCGACAGGTACTCAGGACTTGGAGAAGAACCCGCCTTGCAATGCCGAAGACAATCTGCGCGCCGGACTCATCGTCATTGAAGCCTGGTTCGGGGGCTACTGAGGGAGTCCTAGATTAGGGGGTCCTCGGATAGCCGGACTATATCCTTTGGCCGGACTGTTGGACTATGAAGATACAAGATTGAAGACTCCGTCCCGTGTCCGGATAGGACTCTCCTTGGCGTGGAAGGCAAGCTTGGCAATACGGATATGTAGATCTCCTCCCTTGTAACCGACTCTGTGTAACCCTAGCCCCTCCGGTGTCTATATAAACCAGAGGGTTTTAGTCCGTAGGACAACAACAATCATACCATAGGCTAGCTTCTAGGGTTTAGCCTCTACGATCTCGTGGTAGGTCAACTCTTGTAATACTCATATCATCAAGATCAATCAAGCAGGAAGTAGGGTATTACCTCCATCGAGAGGGCCCGAACCTGGGTAAACATCGTGTCCCCCCGCCTCCCGTTACCATCCGCCTTAGACGCACAATTCGGGACCCCCTACCCGAGATCCGCCGGTTTTGACACTGACAGCCGCCCCGGCAAGGGCCTTGCCGGGGGGAGTCCACCTCGCCCTCTTGATCTTTGCGTCTCTGGTCTTGGCGTTGCTTTGTTCGTCTTGTGCTTCTGGTTCCTCCCTTTGCTCTGCTAAGTGTGGCCGCAGGTGCGGCTCTGACTGCCCGTGCACAAGTAGAGGGGTAAAAAGGAGAGCCCCTACTTTTGTACACCGACAACATCAATAACATGTATATCAAATATACCTTTGTTCACTTTGCCATCCTTCTTATCCGCCAAGTATCTAGGGCAGTTCCACTTCCAGTGACCATTTCCTTTGCAGTAGAAACACTCAGTTTCAGGCTTGGGTCTAGCTTTGGGCTTCTTCATGGGAGTGGCAACTTGCTTGCCATTCTTCTTGAAATTCCCTTTCTTTGCCTTGCCCTTTTACTTGAAACTAGTGGTCTTGTCAACCATCAACACTTGATGCTTTTTCTTGATTTCTACCTTTGCTGATTTCATCATCGCGAAGAGCTTTGGGAATCGATTCCGTTATCCCTTGCATATTATAGTTCATCACGAAGTTCTAGTAACTTGGTGATAGTGACTAGAGAACTCTGTCCATCACTATCTTATCGGGAAGATTAACTCCCACTTGATTCAAGTGATTGTAGTACTCAGACATTCTGAGCACATGCTCACTCGTTGAGCTATTCTCCTCCATCTTGTAGGCAAAGTACTGTCAGAGGTCTCATACCTCTCGACATGGGCATGAGTATGAAATACCAATTTCAACTCTTGGAACATCTTATATGCTCCATGGCGTTCAAAACATTTCTGAAGTCCCGGTTCTAAGCCGTAAAGCATGGTGCACTAAACTATCAAGTAGTCATCATACTGAGCTTTGTCAAACGTTCATAACGTCCGCATCTCCTCCTGCAATAGGTCTGTCACCTAGCGGTGCATCAAGGACATAATTCTTCTGTGCAGCAATGAGGATAATCCTCAGATCATGGACCAAGTCCGCATCATTGCTACTATCATCTTTCAACTTATTTTTCTCTAGGAACATATCAAAAATAAATGGGGAGCTACATCGCGAGCTATTGTCTATAACATAGTTATGCAAATACTATCAGGACTAAGTTCATGATAAATTAAAGTTCAATTAATCATATTACTTAAGAACTCCCACTTAGATAGACATCCCTCGAGTCATCTAAATGATCACGTGATCCAAATCAACTAAACCATGTCCGATCATCACGTGAGATGGAGTAGTTTTCAATGGTGAATATCACGATGTTGATCATATCTACTATATGATTCACGTTCGACCTTTCGGTCTCCAGTGTTCCGAGGCCATATCTGCATATGCTAGGCTCGTCAAGTTTAACCCGAGTATTCTGCGTGTGCAAAACTGGCTTGCACCCGTTGTATGTGAACGTAGAGCTTATCACACCCGATCATCACGTGGTGTCTCGGCACGACAAACTTTCGCAACGGTGCATACTCAGGGAGAACACTTGTACCTTGAAATTTAGTGAGAGATCATCTTATAATGCTACCGTCGAACTAAGCAAAATAAGATGCATAAAGGATAAACATCACATGCAATCAATATAAGTGATATGATATGGCCATCATCATCTTGTGCCTTTGATCTCCATCTCCAAAGCACCGTCATGATCACCATCGTCACCGGCTTGACACCTTGATCACCATCGAAGCATCGTTGTCGTCTCGCCAACTATTGCTTCTACGACTATCGCTACCGCTTAGTGATAAAGTAAAGCAATTACATGGCGATTGCATTTCATACAATAAAGCGACAACCATATGGCTCCTGCCAGTTGCCGATAACTACGTTACAAAACATGATCATCTCATACAATAAAATTTAGCATCATGTCTTGACCATATCACATCACAACATGCCCTGCAAAAACAAGTTAGACGTCCTCTACTTTGTTGTTGCAAGTTTTACGTGGCTGCAACGGGCTGAACAAGAACCGTTCTTACCTATGCATCAAAACCACAACGATTTTTCGTCAAGTATGTGTTGTTTTAACCTTCAACAAGGACCGGGCGTAGCCACACTCGATTCAACTAAAGTTAGAGAAACTGACACCCGCCAACCACCTGTGTGCAAAGCACGTCGGTAGAACTAGTCTCGCGTAAGCATACGCGTAATGTCGGTCCGGGCCGCTTCATCCAACAATACCGCCGAATCAAAGTATGACATGCTGGTAAGCAGTATGACTATTATCGCCCACAACTCACTTGTGTTCTACTCGTGCATATAACATCTGCGCATAGACCTGGCTCGGATGCCACTGTTGGGGAACGTAGTAATTTCAAAAAATTCCTACGCACACGCAAGATCATGGTGATGCATAGCAACGAGAGGAGAGAGTGTTGTCCACGTACCCTCATAGACCGTAAGCGGAAGCGCTATGACAACGCGGTTGATGTAGTCGTACGTCTTCACGATCGACCGATCCTAGTACCGAAAGTACGGCACCTCCGCGATCTGCACACGTTCGGCTCGGTGACATCCCACGAACTCACGATCCAGCAGAGTGTCGAGGGAGAGCTTCGACAGCACGATGGCGTGATGACGGTGATGATGAAGCTACCGGCGCAGGGCTTCGCCTAAGCACTGCAACGATATGACCAAGGTGGATTATGGTGGAGGGGGGCACCGCACACGGCTAAGAGATCAATGATCAACTTGTGTGTCTATGGGGTTCCCCCTGGCCACGTATATAAAGGATGGAGGGAGGAGGAGGCCGACCCTCATAGGGCGCGCCCAAAGTGTGGAGTCCTACTAGGACTCCCTAGTCCTAGTAGGATTCCACCTCCCACATGGAATAGGAAAAAAGGAAGGGAGAAGGAGAAGGAAGGAAGGGGGTGCCCCCTTTCGCTAGTCCAATTCGGACCAGTCCATGGGGAAGGGGCGCGGCCACCCTTGAGGCCTTTCTCTCCTTTCCCGTATGGCCCATTAAGGCCCAATACGAATTCCCGTAACTCTCCGGTACTCCGAAAAATACCCGAATCACTCGGAACCTTTCTGATTTCCGAATATATCCTTCCAATATATCAATCTTTATGTCTCATCCATTTCGAGACTCCTCGTCATGTCCCCGATCTCATCCGGGACTCCGAACAAACTTCGGTCATCAAATCACATAACTCATAATACAAATCGTCACAGAACGTTAAGCGTGCGGACCCTACGGGTTCGAGAACTATGTAGACATGACCAAGACTCATCTTCGGTCAATAACCAATAGCGGAACCTGGATGCTCATATTGGTTCCTACATATTCTACGAAGATCTTTATCGGTCAAACCGCATAACAACATACGTTGTTCCCTTTGTCATCGGTATGTTACTTTCCCGAGATTCGATCGTCGGTATCTCAATACCTAGTTCAATCTCGTTACCGGCAAGTCTCTTTACTTGTTCCGTAATGCATCATCCCGCAACTAACTCATTAGTCACAATGCTTGCAAGGCTTATAGTGATGTGCATTACCGAGAGGGCCCAGAGATACCTCTCCGATACACGGAGTGACAAATCCTAATCTCGATCTATGCCAACTCAACAAACACCATCGGATACACCTGTAGAGCATCTTTATAATCACCCAGTTAAGTTGTGACGTTTGATAGCACACAAGGTGTTCCTCCGGTATTCGGGAGTTGCATAATCTCATAGTCTGAGGAACATGTATAAGTCATGAAGAAAGCAGTAGCAATGAAACTGTAACGATCATAATGCTAAGCTAACGAATGGGTCTTGTCCATCACATCATTCTCCTATTGATGTGATCTCGTTCATCAAATGACAACACATGTCTATGGTTAGGAAACATAACCATCTTTGATAAACGAGCTAGTCAAGTAAAGGCATACTAGGGACACTTTGTTTTTTCTATGTATTCACACATGTACCAAGTTTCCGGTTAATACAATTCTAGCATGAATAATAAACATTTATCATGAAATAAGGAAATAAATAATAACTTTATTATTGCCTCTAGGGCATATTTCCTTCAAATAGGTCTCTGTAAAAGTCGTCTACATGGGCCCGGATGTCCTCTGGCTGCTGCAGGAGGGTCTCTCCATCCCATAGGAGAGGGATGGAATTACGTCGTCGCCGACCGTTGACGATGGCCTGGAAGTAGGCAGTATTGGCGCCCCCCTTGAGGACCCAATTATGCGTACCCCGCAAGCGCCAATAAGCCTCCTCATCTGTGTAGATGACCGTGAGCTGGTCCTCTAAGTCGTATCTAAGCATCCATTCCTCGGCAGATAAACCCACACCATTCGCGCAGAATTCGAGGGCCTGGATGGCCTCTAGGAGGACTTTCTTGCGCTCCCAGATATCACGACCCACGTTAGCCCCCCATCCTTTCATGAATTGCCATGACCGCTTTGCACAGAAGTGCCAGGAGTCAACGGCCGAGAGGGATCGATGGGGGGCCTCGCGCGCCTCTAGCCACCTACCGACCACAGCAGCGGCAAACCCAGGCTGGCGCAACCAGAAGGTTTTGAAGCGGAAGCAGGGCGGTAGGGGAGGACGCTCGTTCTCCGAAGAGAGGAGGAGGGGGACGTGATCGGATCCAATCCGAGTAATCGCCCGGAGTGAAGCTAGGGGGCAACGAATGGCCCACTCAGGAGATGTGAAGACCCTGTCTAAGACAGAGCGGGTCGGCTCCGCTTGGCGGTTGGTCCAAGTGAATCTGGCGCCGACTCTATCAAGCTCGCGAAGCCCCATGTCTGCGATGTAGTCATTGAACATCTGCATCCGGGGGAAGTTAACCAAGTTGTTACTCTTGTCGTCTTTCGACTGGATGAGGTTAAAATCTCCGTCCACCACCACCGGTAGCTGGGCGGCTGCAACCTTTCGGCGAAGCTCAGCGAGGAAGGCTTCAAAGCGTCGATGATCGGCTGGGCCATAGACCGCTATGATCTCCCATTTGAAGTTGAGGGCCCGTTCAAAAATCTCCATGCTAACGAAGAACTCGCCCCGGTCCATGCTTCCTACCTCAAAGGTGGCATCCTTAACCCCTAGAAGGATGCCACCCGAGTGGCCCATGCTCCCACTAGAAGGGAGCCAGTGCCAAGAAAATAGATTGGAGCTCAAATGTTCGAGCTCCGATAGGGAAAATTCCGTACGCGTCGTTTCTTGGATGGCCAAAATGTCGATTCGTTCATTGCGCATGTACTCTATCAGTTGGTGGCGTCGGCCATCTTGGCCGAAACCGCGGATGTTCCAGAACAGCGTACGCATCACGAGACCATCGGGGGGCTGCTTGACCCAAGACTCGAGAT